>NC_079364.1:27631325-27931950 GCF_021018895.1 Seriola aureovittata | reverse complement strand
AAAATAATCCTTGAAGAACAACTCTCATCCTCGTACTGACAGAATAGCAATAGTTTTCAAAGGTGGATTAATTAAATCTTCTCATTAATAAATCATAAGATATTAGCTGAGGCATAAATTAGACATAAATTAATGTGATTGCTGACAGTTTGACATTAATGACACTGTCCTTAGCTGCAGAATATGTAGATTTAAAATGATTTGCACTGGGCAGTCAGAATCTGTGACATTGTAGTATAATAAAGAAGAGATTACCATCCAGTCTGCTAGAGCACTGACTGGGAGAGAAGACAGCTAAGGTGAGTGTGTTCTTCAGTTTACAGACATGACAACTGATAAGCCAGCCCTTTAAAAATCATTACAGCATGTGCCAGGACATAAGCACCATGGACACTTGGAAATGTGTGTGTGTGTGTGTGTGTGTGTGTGTGTGTGTGTGTGTGTGTGTGTGTGTGTGTGTGTGTGTTTGTGTGTGTGTGTTTTTGTGTGTGTTTTTGTGTGTGTTTTTGTGTGTGTCGGAGGACCTGTGTGGATTATCTGGCCCCAGAGATGAAGATAAGATATCTGAAAGGGTCAGGGCTGTGACTGTCTATGCATACTGATTGATCTGTGCGTGCGTGCGTGCGTGCGTGCACGCGTGCGTGCACGCGTGCGTCTTCTTTAGAGTGTCTGAGTGCTTGTTCTGTCAGAAATAGTAAGTGTTGATGAACAGCTTCAAAAGACTCACACACACACATACATACATTTGAACCATGCTTTCTTCTCCAGGCTCTATAATCACTAGTAAGTCGGTAAGGCTTAACTCTTTGTGGTTACCCTCATCTAGAAATGACTTCTGTCTCACCAGCTCTAATCATACAAGCTATAGCTTCTCTCTTTATTCCCTCCCTTTCCTCCATTTGTTTCTCATTTTAAGCCTGAGCATTGTAATCCTGTACTCGGCCATGGTTATTGCGGAACTCCTTCCGCATAAAAACTGACTCCAGTAGTAACATTTAAAATCACATCATCAGCATATGTAGGAAGGAGGAGGATGGAGGGAGAAGGAATGGAGAGATGAAAGGAGGTCAGGGTGATGGGAAAGAAGGATGGTTTAAAGGTCAGAGAAGTCTCTTTAGATGCTTTCTGTTTTGAATCCCTGAAGCAGTACATCTAGACCTCTTAACTACCACCGATGTGCACCAGAGCAACGCACGTACCCTCCAAATGGTATCAGCGGTTTGACTGGGAACTTCTTTGTTGTGCTCCTACAAGTCAATGTATAAGGTCATGGTCATACTGATGTGCATTGCTTCTTTTTAGTGAACGCACAAGGTTTCAGAGGTCATGTATGAGTGATGAGATGTGCTTGTTTTTGTTTTTGTTAAGACATTTCATGAAATGCCTCTTGTCGACTTTGGATTCAGCAGCGCTCCGCAGTGCGTCCTGCAGTGGGCTTCATTTTGTCTTTGATTTCCTTCTAACCACATGCTCTCTACTTACAAATATTTGTGCAGCCCATAGCTGGTTTACTTTAAGTCCCATTCCCTCTCCATTCCTTTCCTTCTTTCACTCTCTCCTCCATCTCCTCTCCTTCGTCCTTCCAACTGGTTATTTATAGCTCCCTTTCAGATAAAAGTCCTGCTAGACTGTGTCACTCCTCCTCCCAGCAAAACAAATGCCTTTTTAAGTATTCAAAATAGGAAGACGAAAGGAGAGAGGGTGTGAGATGAGAGTAATCGGGTGGAATCAGTGGAACAATGAACAGATGGAGGGAGCAGAAGGAATAAATAGAGAGTTGGGAGGTCATTTAGAGCTGGTATAGGGAGAGGTCTAGAAAGAAAAAGAAAAAAAAAAGACACCAGAATTTGAAAATACAGCCGCCCTCCCGCAGCTCTCACGGGCACATGCATGCGCTTCATACACGCACGCAACCAAACTCAGACACAGCAATGAGCCTTTGGCTACGATTAGCAGAAGGCTAAACTATTAGCAACATTGAACGCAGCTACTCGTTGCCTGCTTTCATGGTAAATCTATCTACACAACCATCCACTACAACACATTTGATATTACAGGAAAATGGAGTTAGCGTTAGAAGTACAAGTTTTCTCCATCTCTAAAACGCTGCACCGATATTGACGCATATCTATCTCAAGGGACATGGACATTGATGAGTGCCCACCCCAGCTTTAAGAACACGTGAAGTCATATTCTAATACAGCTCCATTTTCAAAGGCACAGCTTTGGCAAAACTAGTGATTTGGTTGTATTACCTCAGAAGGAAATATCTGTCTTTTGATTGCCCTACTTGTTTTCCTTCTTACTGTACAAGATCTTACAACTGCTTGAAGGTCATATATGCACTGCTCTGCTTTTTTTGAAGGTGTAACAATATACTACATACAGCGGCTTCAAGAGGTTTTCAGACACCTTGACCTTTTTGCACGTTATGTTATACATCTTATTTTAAATGGATATAATTGCCATTGATGCATCAGGGAAAGGGTATAAAACTGTTTCTAAAGCTTTGAGGGTTCAGGTGCACGATGACCTCAATAATTGTGAAACGGAAGAAGTTTGCAACCCCAGGACTCTTCCTAGATTTGGGCATCCGGCCTTACTGAGCAGCTGGGCAAGAAGGGCCTTGGTCAGGGAGCTTACCAAGAACCCACCAGTCACTCTAACAGAGCTTCAGAAGTCCTCTGTAGAGAAGGGAGAACCTGCTGGGTCGACCACCTCAGCATCACCCCATCAATCAGGCCTTTATCATAGAGCAGCTAGATGGACAGCCTGCTTGGACTTTGCAAAGCGCCATTTAAAGGACTCAGAGCTTGATGCAAAAGATTCTCTGGTGTAATGAGACAAGAATTCAACTTTCTAAGCTTAATAAACTGTCTGCAAACTCCAGACACTGCTCATCACCTGGCTAAAAGAAATCCCTGCAGTGAAGCATGTTTGTGGCAGCATCACGCTGTGGGGAGCTTCTCAGCTGCAGGGAGACTGGTCACAATTGAGTAACTGATAAATGCAGCCAAATACAGAGAGGCTCCAGAGTGCACTCGACCTGAGAGTGGGGCGATGGTTCACCTTTCAGCACGACAGTGACCTGAAGCACACAGCTAAGACAACATGGAGTGTCTCTGACAAGTCTCTGACTGCCCTTGAGTGGCCCAGCCAAAGCCCAGACTTAAGCCCCATAATTTCAGGTGCCAACATAAGTTAGAGATAAAGACAGTGTATCCAGTAGATGATGGAGGGACCCACCTGTCCTAAAGTAAAAGAGTCACATGTTCATGGCTCTTCAGTTGCCTGTCATTCTGCAGTGTTCTCCGTCTTTGAAAGTAGCTTGTGTCAGTTTTGTCGTATAGATTATCAGTTTTCTTTTGAGCGTGTGTCCTAAACTTGCAATTTCAGTTGACTGAAGTTGAAGTTTAAATTGCTGAAAGTGGTGCATAGGTTGTTACCGCCACTCATATTACCCAGTTTAATTGCCATTGTTGTGGTGTAACTGTACTGCAGGCATACTCACTGTAGGATGTTGTCAGTCAGCAACAGGCAGTAGCACTACAGATATACAATGAATCTGAAGTGACTTGAAACTATAAAGCTGTTACACTGTTCTTGAAAAAAAATTTACTTAATAGTCACATTAGGAGGCTATTTACGGCTGTTTGGAAACAGTCCTTAGGAACTGCAGGACAGATGTAGGGCGTGTGTGTGTGTGTGTCTTGTGTCCATGTGTATTTATGTGTTCATATTTGTGTAGTGTGTAATGTCCATCGACAGCTTCTAAAACTACACTCCTAAGGGTCCACATTATATCCAGGTCACAGGACAGACGGCGCCTCCAGACACTCTCTCTGTCTCTCTCTTGCTCGGTTTCTCACACACATGCTCACACAGGCGAACATTGTTAAATCACAACAAAGAATATAAGGCTGTTGCTCCCTGCTGGAACGAGACCCTATAGGTGTTTCCGTGTATGCAGATAAACAAGCATTTGGGATCTTGAGGAGACGGGCGGTGACACAGTGAAAGTGAAAGAGATACAGACTTGGAAAGAGAATGGTAGTGTGAAGCATCAGTGCGAGAAGCCTTCTGCAGGAAGCCTGATGATAAGATGTAGCTCTTTCAGGTGCCCTGCACGTCATATACTATGTATGCACCAGATTTTTAACTCTCTCCAGGCAAAACAGAGACTGCACAGATGTCTGGTTATTCATGTGCTTCTTTGAACATTTGACATCAACAAAGCTTCTGAATTGTCCTTCACTGAAAGGCTGCATTTATGCACCATTTGCAATCACAATTACACCATATAGTTAAATACTTCTTTTTCTTTGTTATTACTCACAGTTAGTTTCTACAAAACATTTATCAACAGTACAATTATGATTATATACAATTATCCCCAACTATTCAATTAACTGGAATTATGCAGCAGTGGCATCAGGCATTACAGTTGCTATTCAAGCCATTTGTATTCAGTAATTGAATAGCCAAGGAAATTTAAACATTTACATCACAATTACCATTATGGTTTGAATTAAATGATCAGTTGAGTTTATTAGTGTTACTGCTGTGCTGTGTTTAGAGAGAAATAGAACATGAATCACCTGTCTGATCTCCTCATCCTCCACGTCACCTCCACTGGATGATGAGTAACAGCTCACAAGGAAAAGATGGTCATTGAAAAAAACAAAAATATAATAATAATAATAATAATAATAATAATAATACTACACCAAGATGGAACTTCAACCCATATTAATGTTAGGGATATGTATAGACCGGTGTTTTAGGTTTAACAATGGATGTGCATGTGTACAGCTGTAATAACAGAATGTGGTTTGGATGAATTCCCCTGCCACAATCAGCAAGTTGCAGCAATACCTAATTAAGGAAGTAATCAACCTGGTACTTATTGTGACAATGCAGTCATATTATACAGAGTTGGTTTCATTTAGATATTTGCTAATATCACCCAGTGCCAGGAACAAGCTTGAGGCAAATGGTATCAATGTAGTCAATGAATATTTTTCAGGAAAATCAAAAAACAGTTTCCCAGTTTTTACCTTCTGTCAGATACATTTTGCACAAACTGCAAGAGACCTTTGTGGACACACAGACACATAGTGGCACAGTACATTCTACCTTAAACTGTAATAGCCACAAATAAATAGATAAATGTTGCTGCAGAGCACAGTGTCAAACCAAGTACATCAACATGTAAAGTGAAGCCAGATGCAATCAAAACCTATTACAACTTCTCTTTCTTTTCTCTGCTTCCCTCCGAAGGTATAATACTTTCTTTTCACTGTAACATCATCAGCATTCATGCTGACAGTAAGAGGCTTTGAGAAGTGTCAAAGCTGCAGATGACATATGACGTACGTTTGTAATAGGGAAGTATTTACCGCCTGCTGCTACAGAGACCTGTAGATACATACAGTATTTTCTAGGAATAACATGACGGGTCACACTGACATTGCTGGTATGTACTGTGTGTGTGTGTGTGTGTGTGTGTGTGTGTGTGTGTGTGTGTGTGTGTGTGTGTGTGTATGGTATAGGGTTGTATGTGTTAGCCATCATCCCTTATAGAATGGGATTATCCTCAGCAGTAATCATGTTTTTTCCCACTTCACTATATCGCATCCATACACTGATTAAAAGGCGCATAGGTCAGCTTTAATGTGTTATCTGCCTCCAGTGACTCGAATATAATTACGTTTGCGCATGTTTCTAATCACACATCAGCATGTGTTTCTCAAGCCATGAAAACAACAGTCAGATCACCTTCCAGGCAGCCTCGCTCTCAGCCAGATCAACACTCCTCCAGATCTGAGGCTTGTGGAAAGCCAAAGCTGTCATCATTCTCAGTGACCTTTAACCTCAACAGATGAACACAGGTCAGATGAGACCAACAAATTACAATGAGCCATAGCTACATCATTGCCCACCAGGCACTTGCACACAAAAACGATGGTTTAACACCCTTCAACTCACACACACTGTTCATTTCTGAGGAAACTGCAGCATATAAACACTCACATGCAGAAAGATGACTCATTGTCAGTGTGAGACAATGAGACTTATTCTTCATAATACATACAAAAAGTATTCCTTAATTTTATATTCAAATAGAATCATTTCCACTTCCTGCAAAAGGTGGATTTGTTGCTATTGCCTCAGGGTTTTGCCTTAGAAGCTGTTTGCCACCAGCATGTAGCAACCAGTTTCCAAGCAATTCTTCAACCTTACATGTCCTGTCACTCTCAACATATGAAACCCTATGAAACTGACAATTTTCAAAGTTCATGAGTCGGTGAGCACCAACATGGCATGGCAATGACAAGCTCCGTCAGAGGCATCACGGTTATGTACCAGCAGCAAGAACTGATTCATTTTGAATGATCCAGAAATTAGTGTGTGTTGTTTCCTTATGTGACTCCTTATCAAGCAGCTAAAATATTGTAATAATAAGACTTCTCTGTCTAAATCAATGCATTTTCCTGGTATATCTAATGCAGCTACCGGTGGCTGCAATAGATATTTGTCATCTACATGTTTCATTTTGGAAAGAATAATTCATTATTTTAATGCTTGTCTTACTTTTTCCAGGACTGCCTTCTTGTCTCTTAAGGGCTGAATAATTAAAAGTAATTAATAATGTATAACATACTCTAGTGGAGTTTTTTTTTTTCCTCAATATTTTGCAGCTTTAATATTGCCAGGGAATATGATTCTTTGGGTTTAGAGGAAGTGGGGTGTCAGTGATATTTTTGTTAGCTCCTTCATTGTATTATCTCTCTGTTTACTATAGACAGTCATGTGGTTACACCTGGATCACTGACCAAACATATCATTCATTAATGCAAATCACAATGTGTTTATATATTCCATTCCAGTGGTTTATCAGGGTGGAAACCAAATATTAAGTTAACAGATTATTAAATCTCCCAACTGGCTTCAGTGTGTTCAAGGTAAAATGTGTCAATAAAGTTAAAGTATACAACATTTTACGAAATATACTGGCTGGTTAAAAAAAAACTGATCCAGGTATCACTAAATTAATTTAACAAGTCTCGCTCATATAGACTTAGATGGAATTGTTTTCACTAGCCACTATTTTTTCCCCATAAAATGAAAGATCCTGGTCAAACAAATACAAACATGTTTCCGTTCAAACCATATTGATTAGTCTTTTCCCAAAAGTGACAGGCAGATATGTTGTGACGGAAGTATCTCGGTACATTTTTGTTAGACTGAGTCTCCTGATGTCTGTGTCTGGCTTTTTGAAGCTTCCTCACCTCTGTTCTAGTTTAACAACACTAGAAACCTGGGCCTGGAAAGAGTTTTGGACCCTTTGCCTGAAATATTTTAAACACCTGCTCAAATACCATTAGAGTACACCAAGCGTGATACAGTCTCTGTTTCTTTATAGATTAAAGTGATGAGTTTGTGTGCTGTGCTCTTTACAGAGATGCAACAGAGATGCACCTTCTATGAGGTATTTTGTACCTGACCACCCACACTGTGTGTGTGCGTGCGTGCGTGCCTGCGTGTGTGTGTGTAGGTGGTGAGGTCCACAGGTATCCTCATGATTTGTTTGCTTGTGTCAGTAGTTAAAGGGCATTCGTATGTGTGCAGGTGTGGGGATTTTTACTTCAGTCAACTCTCCGACTGTGCTGTTGCACTTGTAACTGTGCTACACTCTTCTCTGATAATAAAGTGTGTGAAGTGTTTTAGTTTGGTGTTTGTATTGAAGTGAAGAGTGTGGTATGAGCAGCAGTTAACTGCACTAACTGCCTCCTCCTGCTCTTTTAGCTCTGACCAGCTGATTTCAAAGGAAAAATTCTGATCTCAGACCCTTAAGTCCACCTCTAGGCTTTCAGACACATATGAACGACAGGTTGTGACTGTTGTTGGAGAAGACAACTGCAGTAAGAAAAAAAGTGAGTTTCTGGTTTGAACAAAAGTGATTTCTGAAAAGTCTATGAGGATACTGGTTGAGAGATTGGTATTTCTGTCCCTTGTGGATTTCTCCCTGCACCATCTGTGCAAAATCGTGACTCTAGAAGAAGCTTTTGCTGTTTAACACAACTTTTTTTATGGCAGATGTCTAGATAAATGATCATTTTCTGCTGGCGCATTGTATATCTGCTATGCTGAAAATGATTTCTCTCTCATATAGTCATGAGAATTTCCAAGTAACACAATGGATCCAATAGTGCAATATGCTTCAACAAAAGCTCTTTGTTTGGGGGTTCCTATGATGAATCACCATTATACTTAAAATGTGGCAAAAAAAATCTTGTAACCTAGAATTTGGAAAATCTTTGAGCATAAGTACTGACCATCTGCCTGCTCTCTCATTGTACGGATACAGAGAACAATCAGCTTGTGCACATTCCCTTGGTCTCGCTCATTCTCTCTCCCTCATTTTGTACATCAAAGCCGTAGTGTTTCCCTGAATACCGCCAGAGATGCTCTCTCCATGGAAACACACAACTGCCGTCGTTCAGCATAAAGATAATAGCCCCTTCTTTCCTCACCCATTTACTTTGAAAATTAATTAAATCTTCGTTGTTAAGGTTTTAGGGCTCTCTGAGGGTTTGAGCATGAGACGGACCGTGTATGTTCAGTATAAGCGTGCCAGAGAGAGAGAGAGAGAGAGAGATGGGGAGAAAATACGTTTGTGTTGCCAAGGTTATGTGAAATATTGTAATGTCTGGAAAATGCTGCCGGGAGACGGGGAGGAGAGCTCCCTAAATGCATGAAAACCTCACCTCTGAGGTTCCAGTCAGCTGTAATCTGACTGTAGTGTGCAGAGGAGCAAGTCATCATACAACATTGTAGGCTACTTATTCAATCTTATTCTACAGTCTGAAGATAAATAATGGAATTCAAAATCCCTTAAAAGTCAGAAAAATCCCCAGATAATAGTGTAATGGGTCTTTGTTGCTTTCTTTCTCTCATAATTGCTTTTCTTCCTTGCTCTTTCTTTTTTTTGAGAGTATGGTAAAACAATAGTGACTACGTGAAAATGTTCTAGGTTATTTGAATTTCCTAACACAATTAGATTTGTCAAGGCCAGGGCTTAACTGCACCACTTTTGCTCTTCCAAAATGATTTGTACTGCACTTTTCTTATTCCCCATCATTTAATCCTAGGTGTGGTGATCCTGAAAACAACCACTCAAGAATTAGATTAAAGCAGCCAAATACACAGTGGAGCAACAAGTAAATACTGAGATCTATATGATGTCATTTCACCACCTCTCATAAATAAGCCCCAACAACATCTTTTAAAACTGGACATTTTTATTAAAAACAAAGCATAATTCTGCAAATACACTGCCTATTGCACCACTCAGAGACGGATTTAGATGCCCAGTCACGGAGAAATGTGTCAGTATTGGGAGGACAGCTGCTATGGTTTTTGTTGGTTTTTTGTTTGTCAGCTGGAAGCAAATAAATCTTTTTGTAGGAGGTAGCATGACGCTGCTTTTGTGAGTCAGCCAATCACAGAGGAGATGAGCAGCCTGGTCTTCATTTATAACAGTGAAACAAATGTGATGATCTACATTTCTCTGGAGAAGCAGTGGTAGTTGTAGTTGTTTTGGCTCATTGTAAAGAGTCAGAGTGGAAGCACTTTAGCTGAATTATCGGGCGCTAAGTCTTTGAGGGCTGTAGCACTGATGAAGCGCCACATGCAGCCACCGCAACTAATCATTAGGTAAACAAAGCACACATTTGATTTCCATATCAGCACAAAATGTGATCTCGGCTCGGCAGCGCCTTTATCCCAAAAAACATTTTTTAAATAAGCCGCATAGTGTGAGTGCAGAACTTCATTTTTTTTCCCAACCTTATTAGATTTAGTGAGCAATGTAATGACGTCGATGGAAAACAAAGCTCCTGCAGCATCTTAGAGCCCTCCGCTGTGATGACAATGACAAAAGCAAGGTTTCCTTGAAGCAAACTCCGCTGTGCAGATGTCGTCAGACTACAAAACAATTTTTATATACTATGAATGTCTGACAGTGCAGCCAGAAGCCCAGCCACTCTCTTTTCTCAGGTAGGCTTCAAATTCACAGGAAGACACACACACAAACACACACTCTATTCATCCAGTGCCCTCAGGGAGACAGAGCGTCCTGCTGGCTGTGAGTGTTTGATGTTACAGTGGTCCACCCCAGCTTCATAAGAGCCCCCCATTGCAGGAGAAATGGTCTAAATGTCACACTTCACCCTCCACTGGGCTGCTCGCCATGCCTGTGTGTGTATGCAAGATTGTACATGCAACATGTAGCCATGCATGTAGCAGTATGTGGTGAGGGGGAGCTATTTCTGGAATATGAAATGAGGTCACAGATGGAGACAGCTGAACTTAAGTGATTTCTGTTGTATCTCATACCAATACATGACAGCAGATCACAATGTGCTGTACACTGCTCACTACTGATTACTGGTGATTGTAAGCACCACTGATTGGAACGATAAATGTCCATCAAGATGCACTTTCAGATGACACAAGTGTCTTTGGCAAGGAGCAGCGTGACTCAACAACAGGACAGGAAAATCCTTTGGGAGATGTGGCACTCCCACAAACATGGCACATGCACTCTCTTAAGTGTAGAACTCTTCAGGCTGTAGGTCAGCAAGTGTGTGACAGTAACAGCATAATGTAGTTAACCTCTTCTTGAGGTTGTTACCCAGCAAAATCACAACAAATGTCTCTATCCTCATCTCCTCTTTCTTTCTTACTCCATGCAATAAACATGCATTTTATAGCAGGAGAAAGCTTTATTTAGAAAAGTTCTTCTAAAGTCTCCGTCTTTCTGTCTCATCCTTACTGTTCTGCTTCTCTCTCTCCTCCAAGATTTTTATTTTTCCCCACTCATTGAAATACACAGAGCTGGATAGTAGGACCGGACCAGGTTTAGCTATGATGAGGCTTGGATTTACTCTTATGTTCAGATTTGGCTCGGACTGAAGAATTTGGGCAAAATATGTAAATGCAGTTTTGTAACCGATATTGTGGTTGTGACATAAATCTTGGCTATAAATTTATACATTTCTCTCCAGGCTTCTATTGATCTACAAACAAACATCTGCAAAACATCTCATAAACATATGGTTTCACATGAGAAGAGTTATAGTTGTAATGACATTGAAAAGTGCTGTTACTTTTACTGAACAGTTGTGTGTAAGGAAAGGGCGCTCCAGTCTTGAATCTCTGGATTCAGAGCTTTTAGCATGATAAGCTTAAAACTATGTAAACAACAACTAAACTTATTTCCTTTTATCGGCATAGTCACATATTCAGATCTACAAAACAGGCATAAATATCTTAGGGGGCAGTCCATGGGTTTGTTTGTTTGTTGTCCATGTCAAGAGACTGTGTTGTTTTTGCGTCGACCTACCAGTTGACTTTCTGGCCTGCTTGCTGTGTGCAGTGTGCAAGTGCAGTGGCAACTCAAGCACAAGCATGTGCACATGAGTGCTTGCAGGCAGATTGCACATAGCCACACATAAGAAACCACAGAAATTGTTGTAGACCACGCCATAAGTTATAAGTGACTAATGTCCATATCTTACTCAGAAAATCATTGTATGTAACGATGGCAAACACAAGTATTAGCATTCATTCATGATACAATCATGAATCTTTTTTACTCTAGCACTGGGTTAGCCTTCGCCTTTTATTATTATATGATTGTAAATAAAACTTATGTGACTTTTAGTTATTGGGATCGCCAACCTCTAATAGAAAACAAGTCATAAACAACCGGACACTTGTTCTTAGAATTAAATCAGTCTAATTTATGAGTGGTGGTATGCATCAAAAGAAGGTTCAAACGGATAATGAACCACATTATAATGCCTAATTAGCATCTTTGTGATGGACTACAAATATGGTAGTGGAATTTGGTAGCAGTTAACTTCATAATACTGTAATGTTGACCTCTGTAGTAAATTCAGATTTAATGTGATAAACTGAGAGTTAAAGCCAGGACTACAGCTCATTCTGTCCCCAATCATTGATGTTCTTGGTTATGTAAAGCTCGCTGCTCCTCACCTTGTTGATGCCTTGATGACTTCTATCACATTAAGTTTTTGTGTGTGTGTGTGTGTGTGTGTGTGTGTGTGTGTGTGTGTGTGTGTGTGTGTGTGTGTGTGTGTGTGTGTGTGTGTGTGTGTGTGTGTGTGTGTCTCCATCTATCAGTATGCATCCCATTCAAGCAGCTTCCAAGAGCTTAGAGGGCTGTTGCTAGGCAATGCTATTAAAAATCCATTCCTCTCTGTATGTTAGCTCTGTATGGTTGCTCTGTTTGTCTCCCGTTTTGTGTTGCTAATTCCACGGTGGAAACTGGAGTAGCGCAAGACATTTGCCTTGTTAGTCCTGCACAATGTTTTCTTTCGGAAGTGCCCCTTTCTCGTGGGAGGCCGCTTTGGCTTCAGATGACTTCTAAACAGAAAAAAAATTAAGTGTCTTTCTAGGGAGCTGCTCAGTATTAGCATAATGAAAGAGGGTGTTTGCCATTTGATGATTAGTTTTAAAGAATGTCATTATGCCACATTCTGGTGTGCAGCGCTGCGGTGCTCGTACAGCAAAATCTGCGGAGGTGTGTATTTGTGCTTCATTAAACAGAAAGCTCATCTGCTTCTTTGAAGTCATAATCTTCAGTGTGTTAATATAAATACATCTCTAGTTTGCTATCCTCTGTCATGTGTTGACATACATATGACTGTAGTAATTCCCCTATATCCAGGTTATGTAATGTTTTACATTAACTGCTCTGAGTATCCAGTGTCTGACAGGTATTACTTGGAATAAATCCTCTGCTGTACGTTGCATAGACCCGTTTAACTTTTCATATTTGTTTGAAATAGATTTAACCATATTAGTAGTCAAGTATGAACCATTAGCACTAAACTGCAGTGAAATGCTGCACATGTTTTATCAGTCAGTGGTGGCCAGTGTACTCTTTTATGCTGCAGGCTGCTGGGGCAGCAGCATGTCACACATGAACACAAGGAGACTAGACAGGCTGGTCAAAAACACTAGGTCTGTGCTTGGCAGAGTTGTGCAGAGACGCATGCAATGTAACATGGAGGCCATCTTGGACAATACCAACCATCCTCTCCACAACATTCTGGCAGGACAGAACGTCTCATCTCAGAGGTTCAGGAGATCCTTTGTTTCCACTGCCATCAGGCTATACAACACCTCAGCCAAAGGAAGTGGACTAATTTATTTATTATTGTTTATTTATTATTAACTTAACTTATTATTATTATTATTATTATTATTATTATTATTATCAACAATGAGCTAATGGACACATCTATCTATCTATCTATCTATCTAAACAAAGAACAGCTCAGGTTGATGGAAATGTCATTAGTTTTGCAGGTTTTTGCCATGATTAAAACCATTTCACAATTTAAAATTTTGACATTAGGGTTTCTGAGAGTTGAGGGATTACTAAAATGATTACAGTTCACCATGAATGTCTGTACAAAATTTCATGACAATCCGTCAAATAGATGTTGATATATTTCAGTCTGGACCAAAGTGGTTGACCGATCAACATCCCTGGAGGCTTGCATGGCTAAAAACAAAAAAGCTACGGGCACATGGTGTCATTAATGTGTCAAAGTCTTGTTTTACTGTGTATAAACAGCAGACAGCAGTGATCGAATGTGTATTCTTTGTTTGATTCCTGAAAAGCAGGTCCATCCAGCAAAAAGATGAATTATCCATCATAATCCCACAGAACTGAGACCATGTCTTTTTCTTCTTTCCTTTTTTTTTGTCTTTTTAATTCCCATGTTCAGTTGAGTGTTTACATGCTGTCTGTTACTGAATCAGAAACTCAATCAGTCATTTTGGAAGTTTATTCCAGTGAAAACATTAGCAAAGCCAGTGTTAAGGCCACAGGGGTTGCAGTATTGTGGTGGCAGATGGGGACTTCAAGCCCAGTACCCAAATCCACACTCAGGCTTTTCCACAGATCTATCTCAGACTCCCACCAACCATCTCAACTACTCAGCTATTCAGTGTTGTTAGAGTCATTATTGTTTCCCAGCTGTGTTTACTGGCAAGCTAACAACACTAATCTAAGATTCATATGTACTGCATTACACGTGGAATTGTAACTAGTAACAATATTTTATTCTTTATCAGGAAAGTGATGGAAGTAGAATTGATGTAGTGCTTCTTGCTTGCTTTTTATGATTTTATTTTCTAGTTAAAATCTTGTTTTACATGATTGTAAAACAAACTTCTTTGTAAGTTATTGTTGTGGGTCTTGTGAACAAACACACACACACACAAGGACAGACTCAAAAGAAAGCGTACTTTGTGACCCACCAGAGTCAGTGTGGGACGAAGAAGCAGCCAGGGACAGACAGGGAGAATGAAAGAGTGAGCGACGGCAGGCGGACCGTGAAGAGAAGTAACACTACCAAAGAATGTACTTTGACTTTGATTGTGTGTCACCGTGAGTCATTGCCTGTGTTCATCACCACAGCGGCTGGCAGAATGAGAAACCACAGCACCTCAGGGTCTTGACAACATATCGTTGTCTCCCTGTCACTTTGTTTTTGTATATACCTGCCCACTCCTTCCCTTCATTTACATTTTGTCCACGTCTCTTTCTCTCTCTGTAATGTTAATGTCAGCCTATCAATAGTTTGGTGACTAGTTACACTATCGGTCAAATGTTTTCCAACACCACCATTTTTCCAGTTTTCATTAAAATTGAAGGAGTTCAAATGTGAATCTAGTGAATAACCTTAGATGGCACAAAAGCAAACGGTAAACTGCAGTAAAAAAAAAAAAAAATAGTGTTTATCACCAAAAACTGAACATCAACTGTAAATTATATAGAAAACAGGGATTAAGGGCTTTTCAGGGATTTAGAAATTGCTTAACTTCCAACATTCCTGAAGCAACGGAAGTAAATGAAGTGTTGAAAGTTAATACAAACAATTCCTACAGCTACCCCAGCTTTTGTTGATTACTTACAAACTGTCATGGTCTGCCCCTGAACAGACTATTTATATAGACTTTATGTTTGGATTTTTAATTTGAAATTACTTACCTTGTGTGTCCAATGTCGTTTGGTTTTGCCAATCGCTGTAATTGTCTGTCCCGCTCTAATGTGTTTCACCTGTGTCTTGTGTGTATTTAAGTCTCTGTCTGTCGGTTCATCTGTTGTGTTCCAGCATGAATTACTTATTCAGTTTGACTCCTAGTGCTTCTCTTTGGTTTTTCTCATGGTTCCATGTGTTTCTGTTAGTTTTCCATTTTATGTTCCTGACTTTTTTTGCCTTAGTTTTTGGTTCTTGGGCACTCAGATCGGATTTTTGGAGCTTTGTGAGGACCAAAATGCTGGTGCACCCACATAAACACACTCTCAGACACACCATTTGCTTGCAAACTCCTATACCTAGAATTTATTTAAAACATTGTCTGTAAATAAAGGGACAAGTCACTTTTTCAGTGTAAGAAATTAAAAGCGACACAGCAGCAGGCATCTTCTGCTTTCAACAGATTTTCTCAAAACTGCCTTTCTGCACACGAATGGCAAGTTTACCAACTCACTGGGAATAAACAAAAACCTGAAAATTTTTTCTGCAAAAGATTCCACTACTGCAATCTTTTCAGTGACTGGTGTGGGCCTGCTTTGTGTTGCAAATCTTCTCAAATCGGGCATACAGCTGTGAGACTGCCACTCTTAGCCCATTTTCAGTGTCTACTTTTGATCTATATTTTTTTCTAAATTGAGGTAACTGCAGAAATCTCACACAGGTAGGATGTGTCAAAAGGACGGAATCTGGCCAGCGCTCTGCTGCCTAGCTGTGGGTAGTCCCTTTGTCTTGGTCTTAAACTGCAGCCTCATTGTTGAATCAGAGGTGACATCAATGAGCTGTTCCTCTTCTGCAGTGCTGAAGTCAGCAGCCGGTGTTGCACTGAAAGGGCCTTGGATCCAGTCATATGGTGCAGAATCCTGCTCTGGGAAATACCTCTGAAAATGTTTTTGTAAGGCAGAGATAAGAGTTTTCACACGTGGAATCACTGTGTTCTTGCAGCTTGACATTGATGAATGATTTCAGGCTCTCAATTAAGTCTATATTCCTCTCTTTCACTTGCTGCTCCCACGTCTGCTTTTGTCGTGAATGATGTGGTTTTATCTGCCAGCTGTGGAGAGTGTGTGTTGGTGCCCTGAATCTGCACATTTAGTTCACTGAAGTATACAAGATTCATGACAAAGTTGTTATCGCTAAACTTGTGGGCAAATTCATTACCCTCTTCCTCCAAGAAGATTGTGATCTCACCCCACAATTCAAAAGCCTCAAAACCTTCTCGTGTCATATCCATCGGGAATCACCGTCTGTGCAGATCACCACACAGTCCACAAATTTCAGATCAGCCTCTTTCAAGTAATTGCATCCCAAAATTTCAGACCGCGCTGACTGTCCACACTGCAAGAATGCTGACTGCATATGTGCCAGACAAGTGAGCTAGATGCTGTTTTAACGCCCCAAATGCATGTACTGTTAAATTTTTCATCCTTTTTTTATTTTGTTTTTGGTTTTGTTTTTTTGTTGGAGGATCAAACAGACAGCACAAACAGGACAGGTGCTGCATACCGCACTTCCACCACCAAGCTGAAACTCCCTAACCTAACAAATGCAAATCCATCATCACCTTCAGCAGACAACAGCCCAATACATACCAAGCAGCCCAGTCTGTTATCAGGACAGGCTCATTTACAAACCTGCAACCTGGAGATGAGTGTAGCTACATCTTCCACATTCACAAACACGCTCTCTCAGACTTTCTCCGAACTATAATATATGATACTGATAATAATAATAATATTCCAGCATTCCCTATCTCTACTGAGAATGAAGTAATAATGTACAGTTCTCTACTTTCACAAACTGCTTTGAAAGTAATAGGAAAAATATGTGAGTTAAAGAAAGTGTCTGACCAGGGAGTGGTATATGAAGTATTAATGGGTGTCAAAACCCCCCATGGGTTTGGTCAAATGCCTGTCCATATCCTAAATTACTCAACAACAAAAAAAGCCCCTCACCGGAATGCATCTGAGAATTTGCTTGTTGACCAGTTGAAGGTTCTCCATCTGTTCACTCGCTCCTTGTCCTCCACACTGTATCTCCACATCGGCCTGGCCATCCAAACTCCACAAACATGCAAGTAAACATCCTTTGCTCAGGGCACAGCTGGAGCCACAATCAAAATTGGCTTTAATCAAAATTTCCAGATTGCTACAACTTTTACGAGCTGCCCTGAGGTGACGGCCTGCTCTGCTCATTCAATCCATACCTTACAACATCAGCTTGGTTTTTCATTCATCATTTCATTGATGCCTGTTGTTGGAGTTGTTCGTGGTGGTGTTGTTTTGGGGTAATTGTTATAAAAAATACCGTATTTCTCTGTTTTTCTTTATCATATGCCCAGAGGTTCTTTTTCCTCCATTATTTTTTTAGGCTTTAATAGCTTTAATTAATCAAGTAGTGTAACAAGGTAGTAATTAGCTAAATTAAATAAAAAGTGCAGGGGCACACTAAAGATATTCTGATCAACAGACAGAGGGTTTGGGAAGTGGAGGAGGATAGTGGAGAGTTTTAGAAGAGGGATAGTAGGTAATTTTGTCAAGGAAAGATGAGAGGAGTTTGCTGCTGTGTTTCCATCATCGGAGCTGAAAAGAGAATTATCAAATGCTTCCACACCACGCTCTGTAAAAATAACACTTGAGTCTTGAGTTTTGATTGGCAGGCAAAACAATGAAAATCTACAACAAAGGCTTATCGATGGATGGATGGATGGAGGTGGGGGGGTAGATGAAAGGAAAAGAGAAAGAAAAGGAAAGGATGGACATCAAGAAGGAGGTGGCCAGGTTAGAATAGCCTCTCAGCCTGAGGGAGATGAATGGACAGATGCGAGATGGATAGATGGGGGGAACAGTGAAAGGTGGACAGGTAACGGTGGCCTCTCGAAGCGTTTTAGGTGGGGGGAGAGAAGGGTCATCGGTGTGATCAGCTGCTCAGGCTCCTGCCAGCCAACTGCCCCTCTGGAGGCCAATTAGAGGGGAGGTGGATAGAGCTTGAAACACTGGAGGACTTCCCACAGGCACGCACACACACACACACACACACACACACACACACAGAAATACACACATCAGTGCTGACACCGGGTTCATACAATAATCGAACCCCCCAGGCACACACACACACACATGCACACACACACAGACAGACATTAGTGCAGGCACAGGCTGACAGAGCACTAAAGGCATAGTTTTGGTTTTAGTTCATATTTCATCATTTTCTCTGAGTTTAAGTGATTTTAGTGAGATTATCAATTCTTCTTCATCATCATAATAATAATAATCCGGTATTGGATTATTAGTGCTGCTGCTCCACAGATCACAGATGGCAATGACAGTTGGTTGTTTAGTCTGTCTGTCTGACATTCATGGTGCCCAGAGAATGGATCGTAGTGACTTTGGTGCCATGTCCTCCGGTGCCACCATGTAGTTCACATTTGTGGTTTTGAGTGTGATGTCTCTATAACTGTTGGATGTTTTGACAAAAAGCGGTTTCGCTGTTTATACAGGCGCCTGGCTATTCCTGAAGACAGACTTAAGAAATTGTGAACCTATCCTTAACACCCCTAATAGTTGGCAAATAGTTGCGTTGTGTTATGTTTTGATTGTCCAAATAACATGTTGTTTATGGTAATAATGCTTCGATGTGTGTGTGTGTGTGTGTGTGTGTGTGTGTGTGTGTGTGGGTGTGTGTGTGTGTAGAACTTATCTGTAGGTTTACAGTCATATCTGCTGGAGTCAACAAAAAACCATCAGATGTGAGGAGTTGTCTCCGTATTCTCTAGAGGTGTGTGTGTCTGTGACTGCATGCGTGTGTGTGTGTGTGTGTGTGTGTGTGTGTGGTGTGTGTGTGTGTGTGTGTGTGCGCGTGCGTGTGCGTGTGTGTGAGATCCGCCTCATGACCGTGAGTTCATCTCCACCATCACCAACCCTGCAGTGCTTCTCATGATGTACAAAAATCTCAGAAAGGACACACACACACACCCACACACACATAATGCCTTCTAAAGTTCAGCCTGAAACTTTGAAATGGTTGCATTTCTTTCTGCACATGTGTACAAACACACGTGCGCACACACACAATGTCCCTGAGAAATTGTGACAAATTCCTGGAGATGGAGGCCTGATTATCTCCCGGTGAGCCAATCTGACCATTAGCAGTGTGTGTTGACCGTTAGGTGCTGCAGCGGCCACATTCTATGGGTTGCTGTGCTGTTACGTTTATGCCTAATGAGGAGGGGTGAAGGGTCTAGTGCAGACCCACTATTGATGGATTACAAAGAATGACCTTAAACCATCCTCCAACTAATACAACTAGCTTAAGTGAGTTAAACCAACACAAGCCCCAGCTCATCTCCTTCCATCCTGAAACACCAGCACGTCTACAGAGAAAATTGTGATCTCAACTGATACTGTTTTAATCTGTGTGCCTGAAGCATTATGTGTCCACTTTAGGAATTAATTAAATTCCTGCACTTTCCTGCTGTGTTTTAAATACAGATGTTGTCATTATTGGCAGCTGAATCGAGGCTTCGCCCACTGAATGAGCATTTGTACATTTTAGCTGCCTGTACAATAACCTGATTATTGCAGAGTGCACTTACTCCTCATATTGCAAAAACAGCTGTTGATTCCAGCTAAGTGTCAAGTAAAGTTGATTCTAGCTAAGTGTCAAGTAAAATTTAAGGGAACATTTGAAATGTTGCCACAAAATGCAAAAAAAGAATTTGTTTCCCTCAGTTGGGTGCAGCCAATGAATCAGTTTCTCCCAGGAAACAGAAAAAAACATTCAAGGTTTGATTATTAACTTGCTGTTGCCATTTATTGTGCTGCCTAAATGATAATACTGCAATACCCTGACTAATACCCAGGCTACTGTCACATTACCGGTCCAGTAATGTCACACTTCATGTTCACTATTTGAATTACCATCGCTGTTAATACTGTATTTATAAAAAAAAAAAAAACACCTCCTAGTTATGTGTAAAAGCATGTGTAATATTTTAGAAGTTTTTTTTTTTCTTTGCCCTGTTCATGCCACACTCCTACTGCCATGCATCATGTTATTGATAGAAACCCAGCGCTCATGCACACAGGCTGACGAACTGAAGGTCTTTTGTCCAAACCCTCCCGCACTGACAATATGCACTTAAACAGATGAACTGTGTCTGCTGTTGAATGTTGTTGGTTGTTCTATAAGCCATTAGATACTTCACAAAAAAATTACAGTGATAAAATATAATAACAACAAAGCTAATTAGCGCTCTGTTACTGTTTGTTCACTTAGTCATAATTTTTCCTAAAATCAAGGTGAGAGCGCTGGAGAGGCTTAAAAAGCACATTTCAAGTACCAATCTGACCACTTGGATTGCTTGGTTATGAAAAACAGCATTTATTACCCTGGTATCTGCCTTATACTGTGCTCACTGATGCCATGCTTTATACAGAGCATACTTTGTGTGCGTCTGTGTGTGAGTTTACACTGTATATTGATTTAAGATACTTGTCATTATTGGCATCTCCCAATTTGCTGCTTTCACATGGAATTTTCTTCTGTTTTTGTCTGTGTATAGTTTCTTGGAAGATGAAGTAATAAAATTAGCTCTGTTACAGTGTGGGGTTGGGACATGAAAAAAAAAATCTGGCTCGAAAAAAAAATGTATCTGGCTCTTTGTCTCTATGCTGCTGTGTACCATACCTCAGTTTGAATTCTTCACAATCAAAGTCGACACAGTTTCGAGATGGATGACAGCATCATATTAATGACGGTTATCAATCAATCCACATTTCATCAAACACTTTCTGCACATTTTTATATTTTTCTTTTTGTGCCTAAAGTCCCTCCTTTTCTGTCCCAGTGACAGCTCAGTATTTTGCCAAAAGTATGGCAGATTTTATGTTTTTCCAGCTCTGCCTCACACAGTCTTTCAAGTTTTTAAAGCAGACTAGCTGGCAGATGTCCCATCAGACTCATAGCTTGTGGTGTGCCTTCACCTCCACTCCCAAGGCACTTGCACTGGCATAGTGTGGGGGGAAAAAAGAGTAATTTAAAATCCTGAGACAGGGAGGACTTTCGCGATTATTTTATTTTTAGTCCAGCTCCTGTGTTTTTCTTTCTTTTTTTTTCAGGTCACCACCCCCACAGAGATCTAAGAACAGGTACAGAGAGCTATCTCCAAAGACAGAAAGACACATAGATAAAAAGGGGGATTCAATCTCCTCACAGATTCAAAGGGAGATGGTGACAAAGACTGAGCAAATACAACCGAGGCAGAGACGTAGAGGAAAAAAAGAGTCCAAGTGTGTTTTGGTTTTACATAGTCTCTAGTAAATATTTTGCCACTTGGCTACATCTGCAAAAAGAAGCCAAATACAGGGTGTGGTCACACAAAAATGAACTTAATATTATATGTAGAAAAATGAACATAAGAATCATTTAACTTGTTGGTAGACACAAGTAGATATTTAAGCGTCTCACTACAAATGTGTGCACACAAGATTGTGTGCTCTTGTGCTTTGCTGTGTGTGCAGCAAGGAATACTTTTCTTACATATGTGCAGCAGTGTAAGAGAGCAGTGCCTGTGGATGTTCCACTATCACAGATGCTTCCAGCGGTTCCAGCCCGAAGCAGCTCTCATTCTCTAAAACACTGATGCTCTTATTCTGAAAAGAAAAAAAAAACACCTGAAAACTTGATATGTAGGAGAATTTGAATTAGTGATGATAACGAAGTCTCTGTTAGAACTAGAAGCCAATCCCCAGAGAGTCACTATATACTGTGAACTCACTGATCGCTGTACGGTGAGGAAGACTGGTTCTGTGCTGCTTTTTGCACAAAACCCTGACTGACAAATGTAATCTACATGATTGACAGTTAGACAGTCAACCAACTGCTTATGGACAATCGCGATTGCTTCTAATTTCTAGAGGTAAAGGTCGCAGTCGAGCCTCTAATAATAGTAGTAGTAAAACCACCTCACATCTACTGTATCACTGAGAGGCGACCATTTTGTTGGAGCTTGGTTACATTACATGAGTACATTAGAGGTGAAGTAGGAGTTGTGTTGACACTGAGTATTACCAAGATGATTTTAAAGACAAAGGGCTCTGTCTTACACCCAGTGCAAAATGGCGCCAAGCACAACACAAGTGTCTTTGCTCCTCATTTTGCTGGCGTCCATTTTGTTTGAATAGCAAATTCACTTGCGCCCCTCTGAGTGCCCACTGGTGTGCTGGTCTTAGGGTGTGGTCGGGTGCATTGTTGGAGCACTGCTATCTTGATCAAATGCGCTGTTGACCAGCAAAACCTGGTCTGAAGTCAGTGGTACAGTATTTCATTGTTATTTTAAGGGCGCATTAACAAGAGAGTGTGTGCCTACATAGATGTGTGCACATGCTGAACTGCACACACACACACACACACACACACACACACACACACTGACCAACACAACTCTGACTGCACTGTTTGTTGAGTGTAGGTGCCCCACTGACACTGAAATGGAGCAGAGGAGATCATACAGACAGAATACATCGGTTTCTTAGGCTCCCTTCATGTCGTGGTTGTAAACAAAACTTTAGGCCCTAATTATATTTTTCCCAGGAAATGGGGGAAAACGGGAAAGTCAGAGAAAGAAAAGAGAGAGAGAGAGAGGGCTGCAAGCCATAAACAGCTGTTTCAGCTCTGCACACCTCCCTGCTCTGACACAGATTCATTTCCTCTGCAGAGAAGTGTTCTTGCTTACTACCTGGCAAATCCATAGTTACAATAACAATCTGCCAAGGTGTAAACACACCTGGCTTTTAAAGGGATTGGTGGATGGAACTCTGATTGGTTTATTTCATGTTACCCATCCAAAACACGCCCGTGATTAATGAAGAGACCAAGTACAACCCCTCTAAACCAACCATTTTTTCCACCATTAAACCTGTAAAAGTGGATTTTACACACCCTGAATGCACTTGCTCCATGTGCTTCAGACCATGCACTTAGATCATTAAAATAGAGCCCCGTGTCTCATTTTCTGGTTCAAAGCTGTTTGCTATGAAATATAAGAAATGTCATTTGGTTGTAAAAGTAAAGTAAATTCCACCATTTAAAGTTCAGAGACACTTTACTGTGCCCTGTTTATTATCAGAAATACATATACTTAGACTCATCATTGGGATCTAAAACCAAACCACTACATCAGACTGAACTGAGAAATGTCCTGCTCAACACACTGGCATGTTTATATCAGGTGACATGATTCAGCTGATAAACTGCCAGACTGATCAGCTGATCACATGAACATTTTTCTGCTCTTTACAAGCTAGCATCATGCTCTATTGTGACCAACTAAGATGCTAATAACATGTATTTTCTCTCTCTCTCTCGCTCTCTCTCTCTCTCTCTCTCAGTGGTCAGCAGGCCTTCCTGTTGGAGAACGTGCCCTGTAACAACGCCAGTTGCCACAGTGTAGGAAGGATGTTCCACATTCACTGGGACCAGTCAGATTTGGGAGCCATCCAAAATGCTGTTATGGCAACGTTCTTTGACATCTATGAGGATGTGAGTAATTTTTGCTCAGTTAATGTATGTAGGTGCTTGCTTTGGTCATACATACACCATCCTTTTCTCTTCTTTCTCTTTGTGCCTTTCATATCTGTTTCTCCTCTAAACACCCATCTCCCTCAGTGTCTCCTCTTACTTGTCCAATTAATGCACAGACATCAGCAGTTATACTGGTGTCAGACAGTTAATTATGCAGCTAAAATGACATCTCTTTATTTCTACAATATTATAACTTGATGCCAATTGGAGAATATAAATGTATAAATCTAACAGCACAAACAAGAATATTTGATTTCTCTAATGCAGAAAATTGGATTATGTGTTTTTTCTACACTGACGTAACCAAAAATAATTTAAGGTCATAATTTTTCTACTCATGCTCAGAAGCAATATTCCAGATTTGGACTGAGGACAATGTTGAGTTCAGTTTAGTGCTTGTTTGTAATCAGTAATGCAGTTAAAAGCACACTCATGTCTTTGCCAGCTTGTATTCACAAGAACAGGCACTTATTTATCTTCCGTCTATGCTCTGGTGCTATTGTGTTTTTCATACTCTATATGCATGCTGTTATTATATACTTACAGTCTTTCTTTATGTTTTTCATCTTGGATTTCTATCCAGATATCTATAGTGATAATGGAGGGTTAGGGTTAGAGGTACACACACACAAACACATACATATGTTGTGTTTCATAGGTTCTGCTCACAGATTCTAATGCATATAGTACAGTAGCTCTTTTGCAATCTACTGTATGTGCTTGTCTTATCAGAATTAATTATAACTGCTTTTGTGGCCTGTCTGTTGGATTCTACTCTCTCTCTCTCTCTCTCTTTCTCTTCATCCCTCGCTCTCTCACTCACCCTTGAGACAGAATTTTTAAATGGGAGCGAGAGATGTAGTGAGGACAAGAGAAAAGAGGAAGAATAGAGATGATAAGATAATGCTGGATCAGTCACCCAGTGTGTTACAGGGATAAAAATGTACATCAGAAGACACACACACCATGCTCTCATTGTCCCTTATCTGCATGCCTGTCTTCATTTGCAGGGTATATTAGACATGCTGGTTCTGAGCCAGGCAGCGGGCAAAAATGACTTGATCATCCATGCTTTAAAGAACAATTTTGAAGCTGATGCCTACTTCGTTAAAGTGATGGGTAAGTAACTGATTTGCCCTGTATGCTCTGCTCCTCCCTTCTCTCCACATACATAACCCAGTTTATTGAAGGGGCCACATGTAGGAAGAAAAGGTCTTCTTCTTCTTCCCCAGCTGTCCTCATCGTATTACACACACAACTGGAATTTGAATAATTTATGACTTAGTCTATGTTTTCTACTATAACAGCCCCTGCTACACCAATTAAAATCATCACTGAACATGAGCAGCTCTTTTCCCCAGACCGAGAAAACAGATGGTCATGACCATTATCTGTCATATTAGTGTGATTTTTTTAGTCCGGAGCTACTCAGTTGGGGGTGAAAAGGGGGATCTTCTGTGAGCTTTTTATTCTATTTCAGCTTAAATTAAAATGGCTACTGTCAGCACAAAACTGCTTTTGTAAATGCACCTTCTCCCAAAAGGTCATTTTAAATACTGCCTCAGACTTCTCTCCCAGCTTCTCTGGTAGAAACATGTATATTAATGTTAACAAAGATATTAATGCAGCAAAAATTAGCTATGACTCAAAAATGGTCGTGTTTAACTTGTTGTTCTTTCTCTTTACATGATATCAGATTTCCTTCTTTTTGTGTTAGCTATTTATTATTATTAATAATTATTTATTTATTTATTTTCAAATTATTATTTTTTAGAGCCAATGTCTGGCTGAAAATGTGCGGCTCTTGTTGTGAACTAGTACTGATTCTAAACTGAAATTAAAACCATGATTATTCATTAAGTTATGAACACAATGTAAAACTGTGATTAATAATGATTTACTGTTTTTTTACTAAGCACAAATGTCTAACCATGTCGCCACGATATCCTGGGTTCAAAGCCAGACTGATATATCTGTTGCATGTCTTCCTCCTCCTCCTTTCCCCATCTTATCTCTCACTTTCCATTTTTGATTATCTGATAAAGATGACAGAAACCTATTCCATTCCTTCCTTCCTAACCTTATTCTGTTTATGCAGCTAAGATGATTAAATGTTCACTAATTCTACAGAAACAGCACGTCGTCTGTGCCGTATGTTGTATTTGAGTCACAAATGATGACTGACTAGATGCAACTGTAGCTTCAATATCTGTTCTCAACGCTCAGAAATAGTTTCATATATTTTTGGCACACAGCGTTCTTTTTTTTCTTTTTTTGTTTCTTAGTTAATAGATTTTATTTCTTTTATTTTTATTGTAACTGTTTGAGTAAAAATCACGCCGTGTTCTTTTGAAGTCAAAATGTTGGTACAGCGTTAGTACCTAGTGACATATGAGGAAAGCAAAAATAGTTCCACTCTAGGGTGGGCCTTTGCACAGTTTAATCTGTCACTCTGCTCTGCTCATTAGTAGGAAAAGGATCGTGGTTCATTTCTGTCTCAGCACAGTTGGCGAACGGTTGTTGTTTTGTCTTTTGGGAAGGGAGGGGTAACACTTGCTCCTCTGCTTTCAGAATCACACATACACTAGAAAACACACACATAAATCATCACCATGCCGTTATAAGTACACAGCAGCACAAAATGTCTAATGCACTTACAATATGTATACTTACAATATTGACTGGCAAGTATTACGTATAAATTTGACCTGTTGAATAGACAATGCCTGGGATTGATGCTCTTTATTCATTAAAAATTCAGACATTTTATTGTTGAGAATAAAGACAGTCCAAGTTACATTCAAGCAAATAGTTTTTAGTAGTAGCAAATACTTACAATACCTCTGGTGGACTGAACAGATTCAGTTTCATGGAACAAAAACAAAATCTGACTGTGGTGAAGTCGTACTTGGTGTTTAGCAAAATTAAAAAATTCATTATTAATTAATTCACAATTAAAGGAGCTATACGTAAATTTGGTTTCTTGCCAGGAGAAGGTGGCAGTGATTGTCGCTTGACAAGAGCTTCAACCATCATTGCGTTTACAAGACAAGAGGTGGGGCTGCAGTGATTTGCTAGTGGAAATTTCAATTGAAGAAAAGACGTGATAAAGACAAGAGTTAATCTTGCTTTCAACCTCTGGAGACAGCTGTTGCTGAGTAAAGGAATTAAGTTTGATGCTGTACTAAAAACATTTCTCTAAGACTGGTAAGTTAATAGTGGTTAACGCTAACACAGGCTATGTAGCAAAAGCCAAACTTACAAATAGCTCCTCTAATGTCAAAAAGACAAAGAAGATTGGTGCAGTAAATAGCCTCATCAGTCAGGTAAAGTATATTTAATTGTGTTTGTGTGCATCTTTGTGTGTTACTGTGCACCATAATGGTATAGTGCAATATTTAGGACTAATACACCAGAAGAGTGATTCACAGGGAGGAATTCAAACAGCGAGATACTTTGTGTCTAATGCAGGTGTTTGATGTGATACAGCAGGCAGCTCACCACTCTCTTGGCCACTTGAATGACACACTGCAGCCTTGCATTGAAATAGGAGCTGTGATGGATGATGTTACAGTGCTTTTAATGATGGGACTGGGGTGTTAGATGAGGGTTAGTTGCATCATGGTTTGCGGTGTGCAGGGAGTAGGTCTAAATACACCCATTTCATAGCAGACATTTTGAGTCGTTGAAGCAGGAGGAGGAAAAGCACAGGTGGCTGCGTTCCATTTAGGTGAGCCAGTTCCAGGGCTCTGGTATTGTCCATGCTCAATAATGGAGCCATTGTTAATATTATTTACACCAGTGCTTTTCCTGCTTTGACAAGTCAAAATGTCTGCCATGAAAAGGGCCTCTGGTGTCCCTAATGTCCCAAGTCCTGGCATGCATCTCAGCATTTGTGGGAAATTTGTTTTGAATGCTAGGTTGAGATAAATGCAGGGTCCTGGTGTAGGACCCAGTGGTTTCCAGGTCCCCAGCTAAGATCTGTGTGGAACACATCATGTAATTGTTGTGATCCTATACGGATGTGCATATGTCCATATAGGACTGAAGTATTTAGAGATTTTGCAATTTGCAAAAGTCCCTAATTTTGACTAGGCTATAAAGCATATTGTTACTAATGTCTTTAAAAGCTGTAGGAAGAGAAAGAGTTGTCCTGCTTTTGCTGGTTGTCGTCTCAACTCTTGTGTAGTTAATTCATGCGAATTCCTGAAGTGGACCACACTAAAAATTATTCTGATTATTTTGACAAATACTTACATGATGTGACTGTAGTAATCAAGCGACTTGCCAATTATTTTTATTTTTTATCAAGGAAGTAACACCACTTTGTTTCGCAATGCTGTTTGAAAAGATAAGACTAGGTCAAAACCTAGTATATGGCTGGATCATGTATGCTTAATGTGTAAAATTGAGGACATAATTGAAAATTGTTTTGAAACCACTGCAAACAACTGGCATCATGTCATATTTGCATTCTGCCCACTGTCAGACGGTTTCAGTTCTTTATCTGTTTGCTTCTCTCCTACTCTGTGCTCACATATACAATATTTTAATACAGCTGAATTCCTAATTAAGCTCTTCTCATTTACATGTTTTTTTCTGTTTATGTTTTCCGACAATGGAACAAATTCAGTCACTATTTCATTAGTGATTGAAACACAGTCCATTAAGACTACATGTTAACCTCTGAGCCGGGTCCAAGCTGCTGCTCTGCTGCTGAAATCCTTTTTATAACCACGATGTTGTCTGACCAAATACACATAGGTTAAAGACAAACACTGTGCTGTGCTTTCGATTTACTTGACGGACACTAACAGAGTGATAAGCCTTTTTCTAGATGAATGATCCATCTTATCACTTCAGCTCACACTCAACCCCTAACGAGCTGGTATTTGCTCGTTAGTGTAAATGACTGAAACCTGGCGGTTAGTGACCAGTTTCAGAAAGTTCCAGTTTATATTTAAAACACATCAGATCATTGCTTTAACCTCATCACCTTTTAAGTCTCTGAAGTGGACAACGGTGTAGCTTTTAATAATAAATATTTTGCATGGACTGTAGGAATGAGATAATTTTGTGATTAAGCTCAATTGAAACTCATCTTGTTCAATAGACGACAAGTAGTCCAACAAGAATTGTGAAGGAAGATGTGAATCAAACAGTTTGTAAACACCCAGATTCTTGAGAAGAGGTGTAATCAACCAAAACAAATGAAATTTGCGTGCGTGCGTGCGTGCGTGCGTGCGTGCGTGCGTGCGTGCGTGCGTGCGTGCGTGGCACAGGTGTGCAGGGCTTTAAAGTGTAGACAACATTGGTAGGAAAAATCACAATTCAATATTTTCCTCTAATCAATGTGATCCATATTCCAAACACAGCCCAGCTTGTAGATTGTTTTAGGTGGACTCCAATACACGGGTTGCAACTGAATTTGGTTGGGGTGGGAGTCAGAGGAGCACACTGTAGTCTAGATTCTCTCCAGGCACAGTGGGTTCAATGTCTATGTTTGAGAGAAATTGTTGTAAAATGCCAAAAATATTACATATTATATATCAATAAACACACAATTGTGAAAGGAAGATTCAGTTATCCTGACAGTCGCTTTGTGCGCCGCATGTCTTTCTGTGACCTTGAGTCGTCCCCCTTCCCCCTGCTGTAACATGAATTCGTTTTGTGCCATCTCTCGAAACACCGCTGTTCTTTTTCGTTATCCATGTCTTGTCTCACTGCAGCATGTCAAACAAAATACACACAGGTACACCCACACCAAAACGCCTTGTTTTTTCCTCCCGTCGATGCAAACGCTGTCAGCTCCCCCCACTTCTCCTCTTCATTCGACTTCAGTTATTACATTTTTGGTTGTAAATATTTCATACATGTTCAGTGTAGCACTTTTCTACATCTTGCTGACTACTGACTAGCGAACAAACAGCAAGCAACCAAAATAAAAATGTATCTGTCAAGTGATACACTCTGTTGACATTTCATTTATCTCCCTCGTGAATGTGAGCTCAAATGCAGCTTAATAGCCTCGCACCTCCCGTGACAAACCCCTGAGGGTAAATAGTTTATTTAACATTCTTTTCAGGCATATTTGATGGCATAGCTGATAGCGTTAGACTGTAATAAGTGAGAATGAATGTGCGAATTTCATATTCAGACTTGACACATTATGTTGGCTAGTGATGTGTCTTTGTAGACAGCCTTATCCAGTCCTCTGTTCTCTAATGTGGAATCCCATTTTCTCAAGATGACATCCCTCAGCCCTCCCCTGAGCGTTATCGAACAACTCCCGCTTAAGGATTGACTTTGTGTCGGGCTTGGTGTACGCATGCGCGCGCTCGTGTGTGTGTGTGTGTGTGTGTGTATATGTGTGCAGTTTGTGAGTGAAAGGTAAGATCCCATGATGCACGTGGACTTCCCGGGATAAATCTATCACACACTGGCCTCAGACAGCAGCCTTACCTTTCTGCCTGCCAGAGGCTTGGACTCTTGCTGGGCTCTTCACACTGAGATGACCTGAACCTGTACCAGTCTGACATCTTATCCTCCTGTGAGCCCGACATGCAGCAGTTCGCTCGCTGGCACATTCCATCAAGACCCTTACCTCTGTTGCCATAGGAGCATATATTATTTAGGAGCAAGCTCAAGGTTTTTGAGTGGAGCTGCAGCCAAGTGGAAGACTTGGCAGCTATAATGCCATTCTGTAAAAATAAATATATATCCTTGAAAGCTGAGGGAAAAAAGACATATCAGGCCTGTATGTCATTTTGTTTTGACACTCCTTCAAGAAAAGCTCTTCTCAAAGTGGTTGGTTGAATGTTATTTAGTGTATAGTTGCAGTTCAGTTTCATCCCCTTTCTGTGTTTTCTTGGCAAAAACTATTTCTGCATGGACTGAGGTGTGCTAATCATTGACATTCACTTAATGGTCCCATGTTTTAACACTGTGTCAGTATGGACGGAGATTATTTCTGATACGGAGCTGAAATACTTGTCTGGACAGAGATCGTTTTCATTTTAACACAATATTTTAAAATGAAAACATATTAGTGTGGACGTAGCGCTGTATCTGTATCTGCATCATGTACAGTATATATGTCCATCAAAGTAATGGCCTCCTCAGTAATGGTGTCCAAAAAAAAAAAAAAGTATTGATTAGATTTTTCCCACTGCTTTTCTGGGGGCCCCTTTCTGTCTCAGCCACAAGGTCAGATTTTGCCAGCTCCGTGTCTGAGGTCAGCACACCTCTGTCCGCCCTGACACACCACGGCTCACTCACTCTGCTAGTGTACTGTTAGCTGTTAGCCTGCACGCTGCAGCTTGAACACCAGTGGTGTGAGTGGTAAATGACACCAAGCCTGGTGTCATTTGCATTTGGATTAATAAAGGTAAACGCGGTGGTGATGTTCGTGCGTAATGGCAATACAATCTGGTGTGGCACTTCTCAAATCAGAGACTGCAGATCAACCAACATATGTGTCCTGCTGCCTTCAGATGCTGCAGGAATTTAATGAAATGAAGGAGAAGCCTTTCGTACAGTATCAATGAGGTATGGAAAACAGACACAGTTTACCTGCTTTAACCACATTAAATGTATCATTTTTATTATTTAAAGGCCTCTATTGGGTGTTTTATTAAACTAGTTTTTTTACATTTTATTCCGTTGTTTCTATGCTTTTGCTGAAAAACATTTTTGGGAGCTCTTCTTGATAAAATAAGTGCCAGTAGAGTGATACTCTACTGTGTAGATGCCTACACTTGCCTCTTATAAGCACCGCCTGTGGTGGTGTGAGCAGTAGCCAGCGTCCAGTGGTGCATTGTCAACTGTACAATGAATGTTCACAGCTTGCCGTTTGTGTTTCCTTCCTCCTCATTACCGTCTGTCACTGACAGGCTCATATTAGAGAAGACCCACTGTCTTGCCATTTGGCAACCAGTCAATAGGTTTCCAATGGAAACCAAGACCCCACTGACAACCTGAGCCAGGCCAAGTACAAATTATATGTATTCATTCCGTATCACATTTGGTCTCTGTTGGTTCAATATGTCTGATCCCCATATGGGTTCTTACAGATTCGCTGTCAGCTGTGATCACGTGTAAAGGTAAAATGTGTTTTTTTTTTTTTTATGTGAGACATAGAGTGTGATCTTTGTGTTACTACACACTTTGAATGAGGCAGCTCATTAATCATATGGCCAGTGTTTGTGTTCACTATCCAGCAGGATCTATTCAGGTCGGATTGGATCCGGTCTAATTCAGGTCTGTTCGAACAGGGTTTGAGTTAGAATTGGTTCTCTTGTCTTGGAAACCAGGTTTGGAGAGGTTTTCCACTGGTCCGTTTTGTATTAAGTCCAAAATTTGACAGCCAGTCATTGATTTTGAATCTCAGAGGAACTATTTAAGGATCCACTCTAAGCTGTAAGATACATCGATGCAAAAAGTGGTTGCAGGGTGGCCAGATGGAGCGATGATTGCTGCTGAGGAGAGAAGAGATGGGAGAAATCATAAACTCCAAAATTAGAAAGAAGGATAAAATGATGGGAGATGGGGAGGGGAGGGGGTATCTCTTCATGAGCATCTCGAGTGTGTGTGAGTGTGTGTGCGTGTGTGCTTGCGTGTGTGTGTGTGTTTGTGTGTGTGTGCGTGCGTGCATGCGTGTTGAAAAGAGATGAAGAGAGAGACTGACAGGCAGAACTATATGAGTTGATTAGTTTCCTGCTGACTTATTAGGATGCAGATTAGCTGCATTGAGAAACATCTGGGAGCTTCTCCCAGGCCCACATACTCCCTTCTCCTCTCTCCACTCCTCACCTCTTCTTTCATCTCTTCTCCTCTAATACCAAATCCAGCTTTCTTCTTTTCTCTTTCCCCATCTCTCCTGTCTTGTTCTCCCATCTTTTCTCATTTAGCCTCTTTCATTTCCTCCCCTCTAACCCTCTCAGCCTCGGTTTTTATCTCACTCTCACCTCTTCTCCTGCCCTCACCCTGCCTCTCCTCTTGTTTCTCTTCGACAAACGTCTTGTTTCCTGTCCTCCTGCTTCCTCTCCGCCCCCCTCAGTCTGTCAGTCACGGCTGTCTTGTATTCCCTCTTTTCATTTCATTCAAATGACAACGAGGAGATTTACATGAAGTCTTTCAGTGTGGCTCTGTCGTCCGGAGGAGGATTTGACTGGAGGCTGCATATTCAGATTTGTGTGAATACTTCTTCTCTGCTGCAACACACAAAGAGGGCTGAGTGGGAGTGCCTGCTCCCATGTTTGTCAAAATAGCATCCTGCTCCAGCTTATGTTAACAGTTGAAGTTGTAATGGCTCTGCCTGCAAATGACCACAAGCAAGCCATACAATGCAATATACTGAATATTATAGACATTTTATTCACTATGTACAAGGAGCAGAAATTCATATTTCTTATTTTAGTATAAGAACTTATAATTTCTCCTCTAGAGCATTTGTGATGTGATTTTTTTTTTTTACCCTTTATCATTAAGCTAAAATTGGTCAGTGGTCTTAAGATGGCCTCTTTTCATACCACTATTCTATTCAGTGTAAATAAGGTGGAAACTTTTCCACTTATCTTTCCAGCACCAGCAGGGAGGCTACAGCGATATAGCCCCAGAGAAGCCAGCCTGAATCAATTTTAAGTTTTATCAGGTTAAATTTTATTAGTGTGGACCCCATCCACTGAGAATTGAGGTAGCTGGAAGGCAGACCAATTAGCAAATTATGGGTAGTGGTTTAGAAGATGAAAACAACAGGCAGTGCCTAATTTTGAATAAGACTCGGGCACGATATTTGATTTATGGCTCTGAAGGCTAATCCAATCGCCTGCAAATTAATTCTGCTCTGCGGCCACTGTCAACGCTTCTGACCTAAGCAGAGTTCCACTGTGCTCGGCCAGGCCACAGTAAGCAGAGGGGAAGTTTGTGGGCCGATTTTTAAAGCTAACATTTGCCTTTATGAACCGAGTCAATTATCTTTTACAGCAGTTGGAAATTTTACAATGTTGTCACACCTGCTGGCCTCAGAGGAGGACACGAGAGTACTCAGTATTTTATGTGTATAATAATTTTTTATCATTTAATGATAAAAAATGGGGCGTATTCAGTCTTTTCAGTCTTGGGTAATTCAGATACAGATTATGCTTTGGTTGTTTTTATATAAAATACATTATAATTGATGTTTAATTTTCCTGTGCGAGTTTTTGAAAAGCATGTTTGGATCTTTCGTAACATCCCAGTACAGACACTCGATGTCACACCTTGAATGCCTTCTTTCTTCCACTGCTTTTAGGGCAAAAAAGAGGCTTAGACTTCAGTAGATTGCTGCATCTGATTTCTTGCTGTAATCCTACTGTAATGTTTGGATGGAGCAAACATGTCTTCTCTAGACAGTTAGACTCTGTGAGGATGTTAAACGTTATTCTAATTGATATGGCCAATTAACGTGGTGGTCACATTGCATTTGTAGTGTTCATCTGAAAGTGAAACACAGTGGAATCAACTGCCAGCTGTTCAGGGACAGTGAGCATACAACAACGCTTTAATGATGTTTCCCAAAGTGAACACAGAGCAGGAGAAGCTCCCTCTGGGATCTGAACAGCAGTGTGGTGCCTCGTCTTACTTACACTTCGACCAGACAATAGCCATTAAAGCCATAATGTCTAATAGGGGCAAATAAGGATATGTATTTAGTTTTTAGTCAGGCACTGATGAGGCAGCAAGTTTTATGGGAGACATCTTGTTAAGTGACAGCTCTTTATTGCAGATCCTTTGTAATAAAATCTAAATTTTTTGTGCTACATAGGTCTTTATTTACCAGGCAGAAAAGCAGAAATTCAGCAGACGCTCATAAGAAAAACATACACACCAGTGATACTGTGTAGATTATCCATGTAACACGGATTATTTAGCCCTGAGCAGGTGGTCATTTCTGGAGTTGCTCTTGCTATTTAATAGCAGATGTCAGCTTGCTGTCAGGCACAGTGTGTGTGTCTGTGTGTGTCTGTGTGTGTCTGTGCAGGCATGTGTTGTGCCATTGCACGTCTGTAAGCAGCCCTGCGGTCAGCAAAAGCATCCTGAGGACAATGAGAAGTGATGAGCATCTCAGAGCAAATGCTGATCAGCTGTCATGTTGTTGTGTTTGTGTGTCAGTGTGTTTGCATGTACAGTGTGCGTCTGCTTGGCTGTCATTGACTTGTGCTCATAGCCACTAGCGCTGACACAGCATGTCAACACGGCATGTCTGCTCATTGCATTTTCCTCTGTTTGTGTGTGTGTGTGTGTGTGTGTGTGTGTGTGTGTGTGTGTGTGTGTGTGTGTGTGTGTGTGTGTGTGACGTCAGCTGACCTAACAGCTAAGGACTGTGTTGTGACGTGTGCATGTGGTTACCATGGCTCCCCATAGTTTCTTTTTATAGAGGGCCAATGAGGCTGAAATTACAGGTGAATCTCCAGTTATATAAAAGAGACTATTATATAAACAGAAACAATCATTTTTGAGTGAAAACAAATGCATGCAGAATTGTGTGTTTACAAGTGCAGTTACAGAAATTTATTTCCCATGAAATTACCCCTCTCTGCACTCCGAGGACTATATTACTGTGTTTTTTTCTAGTGGGAGAAAATGTACTCAAAGATCTCAATCTGTTGCAAATGTGCAAAAGTTTCATGGTGCACTTCAGTAAGTGTTTTGTTACAGTGTTTTACAGTATCTGTATATGACACCTTTGATTCTGCAAATTTCAAACTTGAGATTTCAGTATTTGTGCATCAAAAATGTTTGCACAGAAACTTACACAAGCATTAATATTACTTTGGTCTTTAACATGCAGCAGGAGGGGTTCCTACAGTTCCTATGTTGTTTTTAGCAAATAATATGTTCAATACATTGTCTGCAAAGCCAGGTGATGGAAGAACAAATCTAATTCAGGCTTTATTTTTGCTTAATATATATATTTTTTTTGTTTTTTTTTTTTTTACAACATTTCAATCTTTTGCCTCCCATTAGAAAGTCAGATGAAATTATTGCTTTTGCCTGTGAATGAATGGTTAAAATTACACTTAGCAACACATTAATATTTCATGTCGGCACCTCAAACCCAAACAAACAAATCTAATCATCTTCATTTAATACATCATCATCCATCTGAGGAGTCCAGGAAGCACATCCACAGATGAGTTTTAAGAAGTACATTTGAAGGAGACTCAGCCCCAGTTTTCTGCAACTTTTATACAATTCCCCTGACATTTAGGAGCAGTAATAATATAACACACACCACCTATAAGTTCACTCTGTAGTTGTAGACAACTTTGTAATACAGTTATTATATTGTTGTATTGTAATTTTTGTTCTCAACATGTCAAAGGGCTTCATGTTGAGAACCATCGCAAATGGTCTCTAGTTAAATCTGAATTATGACTAACTGACAGCTGCAGCTAAGCTGTCACTGAAACTAAACACAGCCCGACATGCAGTACATATTAATGAGCTAACTGTCTGTGTAAGTTCTCATTCGTCCAGGTCATAAGCAACCAACCTGATATATGCGGTCAAATGCAGTGAGGAGTGCAATGACCTATATATTGGGGAAACAAAACAACCGTTAAACAAACGTATGGCCCAACACAGAAGGGCAAACTCTTCAGGCCCTGTCTCAGCTGTCTACTCCCACCTAAAGGAAAAGGCACACTCCTTTGAAGACAGCAATGTCGAAATCTTGGACAGGGAGGACAGATGGTTTGAAAGGGGAGTCAAGGAAGCCATCTATATAAAAGTGGAGAGGCCATCGCTAAACAGGGGAGGGGGTCTGCGACACCATCTATCCCCCATCTACAATGTCGCCCTTTCATCGGTACCCAGGAGAGTCAACAACATAACCTCAGATGACTCTCAACGATCGTCATCCACCAGGGGCTCACCTGACCCTAACGACTGTCGTTCACACGGGATAACAACAGGGTCACCTGACCCTAACGACGGTCGTCCACATGAGACCACAACAATGGTCAGGTGAAACCAGTACTTTCACAGGTACCTTGGTGGACCCACCCACAAGAGGTTAAATACCTGGGTCCTACTCCACTTTCTTGGTCAGACTAGTGCGGACTAGAGAGACCAATACATAAGAACTGATGAAGCCGCTTGGATAAGAGGCGAAACGTCTTCCACAGACAAATACAAGTCCAGTTGCCTTCGATTTAATCTGAGAAAGAGATTAATGAGCTAAGCAAGTCTGATCATAGAGCCTGACTCCCGCTTGTCATTTAGATAAACATAAACACAGTGAGCTGTGCTTACTTGAAACAGATATTCCTTCCTCATCAGATTCTTGACAAAAACATCCACCGTATTATTCAAATCCAAAGTATTTTTCTTTTTCTTTTCTTTTTTTGAAAATGAGAATGGTCCCTCACAATTTGTGACTGGCCAGTGCATATTTTAAAATGGCTGCATTAGAAAAAAAAAAAAACTAATTGGGATGCGCTCGTTAAGCCTCACAAGGTCAGTTGATCTCTTCTTTGGGGATTTTAGTTTCTCAGCAGGAGAATGTATCCGTATGGTTATGCAGTGTTTCACTCGTATATTTGCATATATATAAGTATACAGCCGTTTCCAAGCAGCTGCTCTTCACTGCTAAAATCCTGATTTTATAACCTCGATTAACATCGATAAAGACAATCACTGTGCTGTGATTTCAGGTACATTTACTTGTAATATGAACATTCAGAGACAACCTGGCAGTACTGGCAACTGTCTTCTATGGAAAGTAGCTAGGGTTTGTCCAAAGAAGCTGCTAGAGTTGTTGCTAAGCATATTTGGGAAAAAAAAGTGACTAAATGGTTAATCTGGTGACGAAGTTGTCAGCACTGCTTGTTAACGCCAAATCCTTTTGAAATAATAATGACCTGCCAGCCAAACAATGGTGTAAAGTTATCACTCAGTCACACAGCACTCGGTTGGCCAATTGTGTAATTTGATAACTCAGTGAGTCAGTCAGTCAGCGACAGACCCGTTTATAGGGTTGGCCCTGCTGCTGCGGTCCAACCAAAAAGGAAAAAAGAAACAGTAGACACTTTTGCACTGTTGATGAAATGCTGCTCGCTGGCTGACTCATTGATGGAAACACAAATACACACACACACACACACACACACACACACACACAGAGACCCACACAGAGTACACAGACCAGTTCGTCCTCCACTTGATTAGGTTAGTCCTGCGAAAGAGCTGCCATCAGTCTTAATATTACACCAGAAAATAGGCTAGCTCAATCTACTAGAGGCTGTATTAGCTGTACAGTCTGGGTGTACATGTGTGCGTGTGTGTGTGTGTGAGTGAGACTCTTGTATTGGCAAGAGACAGAATCTGTCGTCCACAGAATGTGTGAGAGCTATTCCAGGGATCTTGTTTTAGCCATTGACGAGCTGTTACATACTTGTTACATACTTGTTACATGTCAACCAGAGATTGAAGTATGAAGAATAAAGCGGTCTAGAAGAAACACTAGATTTGAGTTTCCTCTCTCTTATAAATTAAAATTAACAGCCTTGCCTTGACACACACACACACACACACACACGCACACGCACGCACACAAATACCCACTCTGACACAAACTCATCTACTTCCTGGAGCGACGCCGTGCCCATTGAGTTGTGAAGGGCTTCTGCATTCATGTCCATCTTTTTCTCTCTCTTTCTTTTTATGCATCAATGAATTCATGTCATGAAATTCTTAATGGAGCATGTGTGTGTCCTGCTCTCACAATTAAATTTATAAATGTTTCCATTGCTTCACATACTGAACATTCAAAAGTATCTAGTGGATTTGTGAAGACATTTTACTAAGCGTGGCTCCGTTTTGGGTTTTAATTTGGAATTTATTAGGTGTTTCATATTTGACAGGAACTAAAAAGGAGACAGAAAGTTTGGCATGACAGAAGGGGACAGAAGGGTGCTCTTACAGTGTTACTTCCATGGGATGCCAAGTGTGATTTAGCTTTATGACATCTACACCGGAAATTTAAATGTCACAAAAATCTGGTGGGGGTTTTTTTGTGTCACCAAGACAGAGATTGTTGTGCAAATCAATTCCTCTCAAATTTGTTCATTTAAATTTGCAGGAAACTCCTTTCCTCTGTTTCCCAATGGAAGAGACAATCCTGACAATCACTTCCTGGCATACGGTTTATTTGTAATCAAGCTGCGTGACATTGTTTGTTCCCGTTGGTCCTTTCAAGCACTGACATCTTCCTCTTTCTCTGTGGTGTTTCATAAATTGAGGATACATTTCACATCAGGGATGTATAGTATTTTAACAAGTTCACAGTTTGTGCTAAAGCCCACAGAGAAGAAGCGACTCGTCTGGGAAGTGCATTTTTACACATCTCTGGTTTCTCAACTGACCTGGTAACCACAGAGACATAAAGAGAGAAAACTGCAGAAGTGAAGATAGTTGCTCTGTAATCTCCGAAAACATTTTCTATGCAGCAAAATGAAATGCAAAGAATAGTAAAGTAAACTTGTAGCAGAGGAGACGGGGGAGTGCAGTGAGATTGGTGGTGGCTCTGAGTCCTGCTGCAGCCTTTGTCCTATGTGCAATGTTCTCTTTCCAGATAATCCCAAATGAGACCGACTCCTAACAAATGGCAGTCTAATCCCTCTGTGTTATTGATTTACAGTGTCAGTGACAGTGGTGCCTGTAGCCTGACCTCAAACAGCATGAAATTCAAACAAGTGATGAATAATCTGATCCCTATGATTTATTGATCATCTGTGTCCTTCATGGAAGACTTTGGTCCAAAGCCTGTGATGTGATGATGCGGTATTTGCTGAGAGTTGATGAGTGGGATAATTACATGCAGGGCTGTTTCTGACCACTTTGGTGTAGCAGGTCAGACTTCCTCTGGGCTCCTAAAGGCTTTTATCTTTTCAGAGGCAAATACCTAATGATTTTTTTTGTGTCATTCAGCTTCATTCAACTTTACTCAGCTTCTTGGTCTCTACAATAGCCAGAAACAAATTTAGGAACTAGCTGCATCTTAAACGATCCAGATTTCTCTCTCACATGTTTCCATAGTAAGTGAATGTACAAAGACATAATTGAAGTTTTTATATTGTCATTAAATGATGAATGGTCTGTCGTCACTGCAGCCCTGTTTTGATATCCTTGACTTGAAAACATTTTGTGGTGCAAACAACCACTGATAGTACCCATGTGATTACTGAATAAACTTTCAAAAGCCATGTTAAATGGCAACAAAACAAGCAGCAACTGATATGCAGTGTGGTCAGTAAGGGTCAAGAAATACATGTTTGTCTTTGATGGGGGCTCCATCTGAATTCCACTTCAGGCATATACTTAATAGGCTTGTGAACTTCAAAGCAGCAATATGCTTTTGCCACACATACGCCATTTCTTTTTAAATCAAAGCTTCAAAAAAAAAATCCTCTTGTTTATACACACAAAGTGATGGCAGAAGAGCTACCACATGGAGTACAAGAAAATGGTGCAATGCAGTCATCAATCCTGGACCACTACTGCATTTTGTATACAGGATTTGGTGCAGTTGGTGTTTAGCAGGTATAATGTTTACCGCGTTCACCATCTTAGTTTAGGGTGTTAGCATGCTAACATTTTCCAATTAGCATTAGATGCAAAGTATAGCTCAGGTTAATGGGAAGGCCCCTCGAACCAAGGGTTGCATCAGGAAGGGCATAAAAACCTATGCCAGATGAACTGTGTGGATGGTGTTCTGCTGTGGTGACCCGTGACGGCAGCAGCCAAAAGGCAACAACAACCTCAGTTGTTGAAATTCAAGTGAATGTCTCGGTAGTTTGGTCAGTAGTTGTCCAGACATCTCAGTCAAAACTACAAACGTCAACCCCATGGTGGCATCAAAAAAAAAAAAAAAAATCAGGTGATTACCAATGTCTTTCATATGTAGACTATCCAATAGCTGTTGAAGTATTTAAGTCTCTCAAGTGGTAGACCAGCCAATGGACAAACTGTGCCATCCTATATCCTAAATTATTTCTTATAAAGGTATACAGGAATGAAAAATTGCATCATTTAAATCTATTTTCCATTTGATTCATGTATTTTTTTGTCATAGCTAATCTAAGCTTGAGTTGCCCGTAGTGAAGTTTGAGAGCTCATAGTGAAACTGGAGTTTTTGACTGATTGCTGTAGATCAGAAGAGCACAACGTGGAGAAAGTTGATGGTTTGTGTGATTTGAATGGCTCCCTTCACATCACAACGTGAGCAAGAGGAAAGAAAGAAAGAGAGTGAAAAACTGTAAAAAAAAAAAAAAAAAAAAAAAAAAACAGAATGGATTGAGTGCTGACACTAGCGTCTTAAAGATGTTGCATTTGCTCTGTAAGAGAACGCTCCAGAAGTGCTTCAGAAAACACTGCATCGCCCTATAGACCCACGGTATTTAAGCTTTCATGAGTAGTTGCGATTTGTGAATGGTGTGATTCACAGTTCTATAAATATCCTTAACTGTGTGGGAAAAAAAGAGTAAAGGAGCCATGGTGATGAGTAAATGGTTAAATGTGGACAGAAACTATTAGGGAGCTATGGAGAATATTAAATTGTGACTAGTAGAGCAGACATCATGTAAGAGAGAAGATTTCACCTGCCATTTTTCCACAAGTGTACTGTACAACAGGTCATTTTAAACAGCCTTTACATAATTGAAAAGTCTGCTCACTTTTGTTTAGATGGATGTTTATAATTAATGTGTGTAGAAAGTTAGAGATGAACAAGTCCTGAGGCTTTACCTTCCGTCCACTGTCTATACAATGTGATGTTGCTTTGAGTAGGTGCACTGAGTTTAGCTGCTGTTTACTACAGCAGTGGGTGCAGACCTTATTAACACAGTATTGGGCTTCAGCGTGACTCCATCAGGCAAATCAAAGCAACCTAGACCCAGAACCCTATTAGTATGCTAATAAAGTCACTTCCCTAATGACTGATTAGCAATTCAGCGGATTTTGTCCTCACTTCGCTTGTACAGACAAATAAGTGAAATACTTAGTGTGCACGTACACGCACACGTGCAGTGTTAATAGTTTGCACATTTATTTTTTATGTTTCTCACAGCTAGCAATTTATTTATAACCCTCCCTCCTTCCCTCCCTTCTTTGATTTTTTTTTTGGCTTGTCAACGTCCACTTAACAAACAGAAAAGATGATTAAATGCTATGAAATACAATGCAAACATTAGGTAACACTCAAGCACAGTTAATATGAATTGGGTTTTTTATGTTCGAGTTGTCAGAAACGGTGGAATTTGAGTCATTGTGTAAACGAAGTTTATTTCTCTGTGTGAGTTTGATTGCTTGAAGTTTGATACATGTTGATACAGTGGCCCTCAGGGCACAGAAACGGCACCACCACGGATTGTTCCACAGCAGCGTGTGTCATTGTGCTGGACATTTAACACATGCTGAGTGTCATGTCTGACTCTGGCATCTTTGTCTTTCTCAGTGCTCAGCGGCCTCTGCTCCAATGACTGTCCTGAAGAAGTGAAGGTAAGAAATCTGTCCTTTGGTTTGTCCACTTTTCTAATGACGGCACAAAATAAGTATTGTGTGGTAAAATAGTTTCTTATCTGTCCTGATGGCTGAACAGTCTGAGCAGGTGTGTGTCTGGGTGCACTTATCCTTACATGCATACATCTTTATCTTCCTCCAGACTCTGTACTCAGCACTTTTTTAGCAGAAAGAGAGATAGTCTAAAATACCACCATTGCCGGCCAAAACGTCGAGGGGTTTGATTTTATGCAGTACACCATCACCTGATTTTCACCTGCTCATTCTCCTCCCCTTGCCCCTCTTTGTTAATGGGGACAAGTAAGAGTCCTTCATTATATAAGTCAGTGGCCCATGCTACCATGCTGTACTTTATCCTCTTCCGAGTGGTTGGCATTTTCCAATACATTTTTCGATAAATGACATTTTCAACTGAAATATCAATATCTGAATCTTTGAATAAGATAATTAAATAAATAAATTCCTGATGTGCCTGATTTCTAACTCCTGTCCTTAGTAAATATAGTTTGAGATTTTGTTGCTCATGGCTTGTTTTTATTCAACTACGCCTTTACTGTATACTCTCTGCTGATAGAGAGGTAATACTAATAATTTTACAGGTATCTGTTCCTAGTTTACACTCTGCTCAGATTTAGGAAGTTTATGAGATTTCCACTGGCATGACAAACCCAGAAAGCACTTATTAGTTTGATATGTAAACCTCTGCAAGGTTGAGTTAGGCCTTTCACAGAGGTCCGAGCTGTGCCTCAAGTTTCTCATGTAGCTGTAGAATTTGTCTCAAGAAGAAAATCTTAATGAAGAAAACAGCAGAAGATGACATTACTCCTTTAGAAGAAATTGTCTAATATCGAATCAGCACATTGAAGACTATTGAAAACCAGATCAGATAAAGTGATGACACCACCTTACCTGCCTTACTCATTTTGCAGGTATAAGGGTATAGAGTTTAAATTAGCTAAGTACCCTATAATAAAATGTCTTCCTCTCCATGACTTTATCTTAGATTCATTACAGAATAATATCCCTTTCAGACAGCTTATGCATGAATGACACAGGTGTACTCAACTTGTGTTCAACCAGCATTGGACCCTTTCATATGAGATAGTTGTCACTGCTCATTGTTAGCATGTGAGACTCCAGTCTACAGAACAGTTCGTACACCTCTCTGATTAAAACTGAGAGGTACAATGAATTACATCCAGCAATTACCAGATGAAAGTTGAGTCTCTCTGCCCCTTGCAGTCTGACAAGTAGGTTAAATGATGTTTTAAAATCAGCATCTTTGAATCAATTTCCATTTCTAGTAGTAACCTGCTAGGAGAAGGGTCATGAAGGAGGCCTGGGTGAGGTACGTTAACCCATTCAGACAGACCCTCTGCATGGGTTTGACTGGCGTCACTGTGTCGGTCTGAATGGGATATAATGTTTTGCAGGAAAAATAAACCATGAGCTCGTATACAGTGAACTTCTGGAGTTAAATATAGCCATAATTTTATTAAGCAGTGACATTTGATCAGAGGTTGGACCCAGTCACTGTTTTGCAGGTCACAAGTCTCAAGTCTTGGCTCTGGTGGCTAAAAGGTCCCAGCACACGCATGTCCGGGGTTTGATTCCAGCCGTGAACCCTTGTTGCATGTCTTATGCTCTCTTTCTCTTTCTCTCTCTTGACTGTTGACTGTCAAGGAAAGGCAAGGAAAGCTGAAAAAAAGAAAAATGCCAACAAAAAAAAAAAAGAGAGAGAATTGATTTATATTATAAACAAAATTAAATACTGTTTCTGGAGCAGCAACAGTAATGGTCACAGCAGCAAATTCAATAATATCTCCCTGGAAAGAAATTCAAAATGGCAGTAAAATAAACGATACACCTGATATCAAAATACTGAGTGAAGTTCAGAAAGAATGAAGAACATCAGTCAGTATCAGTCCGTCCTCTGTCCCCCTCCCTCTGCTGCCGGTGTTATTCACTGCCTGCAGTTACTGCACTACATGACAGCTTTCATTTTAGCTCCTTCGTAACAGTTCACTATTAGCATAACCAGCTTGCTGCAGTTAAAAGAAATGGCAGGAGACTGGTGACAAAATAGTTGAAAGTGTCACTTTTCGACATGCTTGTTGAACAGGTGGTTTGTAAATTGCTAATTGGCCTCTTGCTTTTTATTGCACTCACAGTAACAAGCATAGTTGTTGTTAATTCACATCACCTGGTTCATTGTCTAAACACTGCAGCCACTCTGCTCTGCTGTGTGCTCCATGTGTGTGTGAGTATTCAGCGCCATAGGGAGCAGAGGGGCGGACAAAGAAGCAGTGCGACCATAAATGATAAAATCAATATATGCCTGTAAATGTGTCGAGCCGCCACAAATAAATCAATGTATGGGAAACACTGCTCTTTAATCTTTGGGTTTGGTGAAAGGTATGAAAAGACCCAAGTCCAAGTGAAGTCATGAGTCATTGGTGTTAAAGTGGAAGTCGAGTCGCAAGTCTTTTTTGATTTTGTCAAGTCGAGTCTGAAGTCATCAGATTCATGACTCGAGTCTGACTCCAGTCCAAGTCATGTGACTCGGCTCCGCTCCTCCGGCTCTAAACACCTGTTATTCATCCTGAAGAGCTCACGTCAGATGCTTGTGTGTAGGCGGGTGGAGGAGTCTGACAGAAATAAAACAGCCAATAGCATCACTCTTTATACAACCTTTCAGCAGCGAAAAAGCCTTTTGCAAAACACATTAGCTTTGGCATCAACAAGAGGCTGCTGGTATAAGAGTTGTTTTGGTTTTCTGTCTGTCTACTCTTCCAACCGCTAACTGAAAGGTATAGTAGACGAGTGGAGCTCGTGGCTGTTTCTACTCCTCTCCTTTCCCATCCATCAAGCCCCGTCTATCTTTTCATTTCACTCTCTCGCTCCTTTTCTTCTTAGTCACACCTCTCTTCCGCTGTCTTTCTTAGTCTGTTCCTCTGTGGCTTTCCCATCCCTCTCTTTCTCTCTCTCTCTCTCTCTCTCTCTCTCTCTCTCTCTCTCTGTTTCTTTTTTTTTGACCTCATTTCTATTCCTCTCTCACCCGACTGCTGAGTGTCACAGCATAAAGGGCCAAGCCTCTGTTGCAGTGTGTATGTTTTCGTGCGTAACCGTCTCATGATTAGCTGATTTAAAGCGAAGGATGGCTCAACAGATCTCTTCATTAGTTGACATCCTTTCATAATGAAGAGATAAGACAACCTCTCTGTGTCCGCCCACGCAGACACGCAGCCGTCACACTCATTTATGCTCTGTCAGATTCAAGCCAGCCAAGTCAAACATTTGCTGTGTCACCTAGTGAAAATAAAACTAAACAAAAGTGCTCAAGGTCACTGTGGTGTCAACACGCCTGTCTCTCTGTCTGCCCACTCTTGCTCTTCTTTCTGTGTTTCTCTGTCACCCTGCCCTGTTTTTTTCCTCGCTGTCCTCTTTCGCCCTCGCTGACAGACGGCTGATGTGAAGAGGTATTTGTAAGATGTCAACATTTGTCAGTTTTTTTGATTTGTGCTGGCATGTGTGTGTGTTTTTTTTATTTTTTTTTACAGCCTTTTGGTGTTAACCAGCCAGGTCCCTATGTCATGTACACCACAGCGGATTCCAACGGCTACCTGAAAAACGCCTCAGGTAAATTCTTTCTTTTTTAATCTCTTTCCATTGTAGCTTTCACTTCTTATGCCAAACTACATGATTGAGCATAGTCAGAGAAAAAACGTCCCTGCCCGAGGTTTTAAACATCACTACATCAGGTTTATTAATAACTTAACCTCCTGACAATGACAGCTGTCCTGAGTCTGGCTAAACACTGCAGGGTTTGTTTTGGAGGATTTTAAGAAAGTAGAGAATGAGAAGAAGACGGACGTATTGATTTTATTTTCTGGCTTTCTATTTTCTTTTCTTTTTTATAAATGGGAAAATAGCCTCTATGCCTCAAAGACAAAGACTGAAGCAGAAAGGGCAGCTAAAGAAAAAGAGGAAAACACGAAGGTCCTTCCAAAGAGTGGTGGAACTGAAAATGAATCACTTTCATAATTCTCGCTCCATGATGCTGTTGGAGTGTGTGCTTAGTTCTCACTTATTCTATCTGCATACTAAAGTAGTTTTAGGCATTATTAGATGCTGAATTACTTTGTTTTTCCTTTACTTCTATAAATGCAGGTTTTGCTCACATTTGTATTTTGTAAAATGTTGTAATATAACAAAACATTAAATAAGAAAAGCAATATTTATTTGTTGCTTGACAGGATTCAATTTTAAAAGATAAATGCAGATTTTCTAACATCACTCTAATATGAAGCTTCAAGTTACTGCAGTGTCATGTCTATGGGATTCAGTTCTCTCATAGAAAAACATTTAGTAAAAGCTTGAAAAACACTGGACGTTTTTCTCTGAAGTTTCTTCCACAGAGAAGCAGCACTCAACAGGCTGTCGATTACTCATTCTTTTCTTCTGATTTAAGTCCAAGGTAAATTCTTTCTGAAAGGACCAGTGTCTCTTGCAATTTAAAAAGGCACAAGAGACTGTGTTTGTTTCGCAGCAATGCACCACCTTTAGTTATATTTGTGAGTTCATGGAATGATGATGATGATGGTGATGATGATGATGATGATGATGATGATGATGATGATGATGATGATGATGATGATGATGATGATGATGATGATGATGACGATGACAGCACTAAGGAAGACAGCATGATCAAGAGTGGTGGAAGTGAATTGCTGTTGCTCATTGACGTGGTTTGTTCTTTTATTTTCTATTCCAAGCTTCATTTATTCTCAAAGGGTCGCTCCTTCTGTTGTTGTTGTCAGTCCTGTCAAGTAAACATCTGGCTGTGTTCTGTACTTTTTGGGTATTGGCAAGGCACCACGCTGTAAGTAGTGGGTTTTGGTCCCAATTCACTATCTCACATGAATTGTGACTTGTACTTCAGATTGTTATGTTGTAACCTGCAGGATCACTGGGTCTCCATGGTATGGAAAATTATAAACCCTTGCACCACCTAAGACTGCTTCAGACTAACAAGGAAGGAAAGATCGATAGGTAGAGAGATAGATGCATATACATGGAGACATTGAGGGCAGCAGTGCTGTGCTGTATTAGCTACAGTTAACCTAGTTGATGTTACATTGTGGGAAGGGCAGAGAGCTGGATGAGGACAAGATGCACTGACAGCCTGGGGTCAGGGATATATATAGTCTGTGTGTGCATGTGTATTCCTGTGTGCAGCATAATCCCACTTTGTCAGTCTCCATTGTTTCATTTATCAGTTGGCACAGTCGGAGTATATACATATTTTAAGAACGAGTAGACAGATCACAGTTTAACGTCATTATTATTTCACCACCATAAGACAGCTTTAAGCTCCTGGCTATAAAACAGTGCTAAAACTAATCCTCTAGTGGCTGCAGACTTTTCAGTTAGGTGCTCTGTGTCCAAGTCCAGAGCACTGAGTGGGCAAAGCATCAACACTGGCCACCCTGTATTTAGTTGTCTCAAACCGTGATGAAACACACAGTTTCATTCCCTCTCCACACACTCCACTGGTTTAAAATATGCAGTTGAATGGGCATGGAAAGAAAGAGAAACAGTGGAGAGTGAGGGAGAGCAGGGGAGGGCTGTCCCCACCTGCACCCACACCCACTGCAGAGAAGATGGAGAGTAATACAGAAGCCCACTGAATGTGGAGGTGCTGACTATTCTAAAATCACACAAAAGTGAGATGTGGAAAAAAATCCAGTGACTTTCATCTGCTTTTGAATTTCACTCTCACATAATTTAAAAAGATTACCTGAACCATTGGCAGTTATTCATAGAGGATTTTAATTTACACGTGTTAACATTTCACATAAATGTTTTGCAGTCCTACATAGCCAAAAGAATGTGGACACCCATCTCATGACCGTTGAAACTTAGCCTCTGCTCTTCTAGAAAGGCTTCCCGCAGCATTTGTCCCCATTCAGCCACAAAAGCATTAGTGAAGTCTGCTACTGATGTTTGGTGATAAGACCTGTCATGCAGTCAGTGTTACAGTTCATCCAAAAGGGTTTAGGGTCCATTGGCTTGAGGTCAAGGATCTACAAAGCCCAGTCAGGTTCTTCCATGCCAAACTGGGAAAACCCTTTACATGTCGATATAAGAAACTGCTGCCACAACACTGGGAGCACAGAACTGTATAGATATAATTGTATCATCTGTAACTGAGGGTAGTGTGGCCCAAACTGTTAAAACAGGGCTGTCAACATATCTCTGCCTACATACTTTTGGGTTTATAGTAGAGGTGGCTTTAAAAACTGGATATCATGGAGAGTGGGATTTGTCCAGACTTGGGTAGGTTCTACAGTGAGGTCTGTTTTTTAAGCATGAATCTGAAACTCCTCATTTCCTCACCAACTATTTGACATGTTTCCATGGCATCATTTAACCAGTCCTGTCTTACCTGCCTCTCAGTATGATGAACAGACAATGTTCATACCTTTAACAATTCAGTGTCTGAATCAGCTTTGCACACTGTTAGATAAGGTCGTAAGATGTGGTGTGTCAGTAGTGGCGGGCTGGGCCAAAAATACTTTAGCGAGTCAATGCTGTGGATTGTAAATATTACTTTTTTTGTAATTTTTTTGTCACAAAAATAGGAAAATCCCTCCAAGGCTGTGTAAGAGGTGACATCAAGGAGGATGGGGCATATTAGTGGGTTTGAATACCAGTACCATGTAACTGTGAAGCACCTGGTTTGATTCTCCACAGGGATCTTTTGAGCAGGTCACCCATGTTTTATGGAATTCAAATATTCCACACAAAAGATGATTTTAATAAAAGGCTTTAATACGGGTTTTCTATTTTTGACCATGATGCAATCAGACAAGCTAGTTCATGAAAAGAGCAGATGGTCTTGACTGACCATTCAGCTAATACGTGTCTTTCTGGAAAAAGTCTCCGTTTCCCCAGAGTGCCTTTATGTTCCTGGTTTGGTGACGTTCAGTAAGTAGAATCCCATCTATTTAACATAATAATATCCAGGCATATTATAGTCTGCCCATCATAACTCCGACTTATTTTTCCAGTGTGTGTTTGACTCATGTGCACGGAGAGAGGAGGAGAGCGAGAGAGTAGCCAAAGGCTTTGCCGGCACAACTCCCCAGACCCCTCATTTAGCAGCAGCAAAGTGCTGCCAGGGAGCAGGCTTCGTGTGTGTGCGTGCGTGTGTGTCTGCGTGCCTGCGTGTGTGTGGTGATTTAAAGTGTATTTATTCTGTAGCTTGTAGCTCGGGGAACAGCCAGCGAGGCTGCCAGAGATGAGCAATGATGGGGTGCACACAAACACACAAACACACGCACTCACACACACACACACACACACACACACACACACACACACACACACACACACACACACACACACAATGTCTGGGCCTCTCCACTGGGGCCCAACGATCTTCACTTACCCTTCACCCTCCTGAAAGAAAGAAAGAAAGAAAGAGAGGAAAGGAGAGATTATAATATGCTGAGAGATAGGGACAAGGACTAGGGAGGCACATCATAGAGCGATGAGAGAGAGATAAATGGGGGAAAAAAAGGAAGAAATAGGTCAAAGGAGATCAGGGGGTTGGTGGGATGAATGTAAGAGAAGGAGAAGAGATAGTTTGGACGTAGAGAGGAGCAGAAATAGTAGACGATACATACTCATACCTACTGTATCTGCACATAATGTTGATAATGTCAACGCCTGATCTGACAAGTAAAGGCCAACAGCAGTACTGACAAGATTTTGTAATGTCATAACTCTTACTGTGTGTATATGTGTATGGGAAATACATACAGTGTGTGAACCTGTATGTACAGTATGTGTGCGTTCAAGTATTTGTCTAATCTCACATATTTTTCAGTCTGTGTGCTGCGTGTTGTGCAGCATGTACATATGCACAAGTGCACGTGCGTACCCCGACATCTGTCTCCTCATGACCTTGTGTGTGTGTGTGTGTGTGTGTGTGTGTGTGTACGCGTACCAGACAGTGGTGTATCAGGCCCCTTACTAAGCAGCTTGGATGGATGGGCATGGACTGTGATTCTGACAACACCACGCCTCATTATCAACTAACTCCTGCTGAGACAGAGAGAGAGGGAGAGAGAGACAGGTGGGGTGGTGGAGATGAATAGTTGAAGTTATTCATTAACAGCCTTTTTATTCCTCCCCCCTCCTCCTCTGTAGATACTCTCAGAGACACTGAGATAGGAGAAACACCTCGGGGTCCCAGCTCACACACGGTCATCCAAGACCATTTATCTTTAGACAACTAGGGAACAATGTTCAGAAGTAACTTGTAACTTTCAATGGCAATAGTTAGATTATAATTAACACTCAAAAAGATAGAGAGAGGCCACTGTGGTTTGTTATCACCACCTCAGATATTAGATTTGATTTAAATTATCCAGAAACAATAACCCCCCCCACCATTCACAGACCCTTTTTTTAAGAAGCAGTTGTCAACTACTCAGCTAGAAAAGTTGGCTTCCTTTTGCAGAAAGTAGTCCCACTGCTTTGAATTTATCAGACAAATTGAGATTGCTGTCACCTTTAGTATGGTTGTCTTCTGATTCACAGGAAAACAAATCACCCTGTCTTTAAAAGTAATAGAAGAGAAAAATAACTTCTGGTTTATTGGCCACTATCAGGACAGATGATGAAACAGAGTAATACCATCATTTACAGTGAACTGTAATAACTTAACTTATTAAACCCATAATGATGAGTGAAAAAACATGTTTTTAGAAATTTTTGGAAATTATTTAAATCAAAAAGCTAAAACCTCTCATTTAGAAAAGTATTTAGACCCTTAATTCAGTACTTATTAGAAGCCCCTAGCAGATACAGCTTCGAGTCTTCTTGGTTACAGCATCAAGTGTTAAGGTGCTACACCACTGACATCCTCAGCCGAGGCCATGTGTTGTCAAGTGTTTCGACCCTTTACTCAATGCACTCTCAGGATGGTGATTAGTCACTGTGTGTCGATGGTGGGCTTCCGGCTACTACTCTCTCTCTCTCTTCATACTCACCCAACAGGATGCTCGGTCTGCAGCCGTGGAGATCTTCTGCCCTGCTGTTCTCCGTGTTTGCGCTGTTACTCCTAGAGCAGTAAACACCTGACACACAGACTGAGCTGGAAAGCCTCAACATCCCACCTCGACTGGGAATAGCCATGCTTGTCAGCCTTGTTGTCAGCAGTCGGCCATCAAGGTGTCGTACTTGGCTCTTCTCCTCTCGTTAGCTTCATCACACCTCTCTTCCCAAGACAGGGCCAGTTCTATCATGATGATCTTCTTGGTCTTGGATGACCACAGGATGATGTCAGGTCTCTATTCGATTAGTACAATTTCTGGGAATGTGAATCATTTGTCCAAGTTAGCAGCCGTTCTCCAGCCTGTTGCATGGCTCAGGATGCCCATGTTCTTCCCGTCCAGCTGCTTCCCTGGTTCATGCTGCTCCCTCACAAGTACCATGCACATAGGCTTCTGTTTGGTCTCCTTCTCCTTTTCATCTCCATGATCTCGCATGACTTGGTCATGTCTCCGAGTATATCTCCCTTGGGTGAAGCCTACTTGGCTGGAAGTCAGTACATGCTCCAGTGTACTTCTTTTCCCGTGTAGATTGCAGTTGGGGTTGTCTGCCAGCAACCATGTGTGGAGATTTGCTAGGGAGGGTGTCATAGCTGCAATGGTGGATACCTCCAGATGTCAGTCCATGTCAGGGTGGGGCTTTCAGTCTGCCATCTCGTCCAGACAACCTGCCAGCCCAGGCTTACTGCTTTTGACTGATGCAGCTCCTCTTCCCTTGCTCTGATCTCTCTCTGTAGGAGTGTTCTTCTTCATCAGTCCTTTCTTGGGCTGATGTTGTGAGTTCCAAAGCCCCTGTCGACACTGGCATACGAGCCCGAAAATGTCTCTCTGTCATGGTTTATCCTCTGCTCGTGCTCCTGCCTCCTGCTTGATTCTAGCCTTATGGACTTTTTCATCCTTCGAGTCCTGCAGGGTCTTGATTAGTCTGGTATTGGAAACATTGTATTCCTCAACTACAGATGTTAGCGATGGTTGTAGTTTTGAAGATTTGCTGTACAGCCCTAGACTTAAGAAGCTTGGTGACACCGTAAGCCACCTTCATAGGTGCCTGCTGTTATTATGTTCCATAGCCTCAAATGCCCTTATTGCTATGCCATACAGTGGCCAAATAAGTCATAGTAGCAGTCCATGTTGGTAAATCCACACTCTCAATGTTGCTGGAAGCCCCGATATTCCTCAGACCTTCTCCCACCTTTTGCTGCACATTTTTGATGATATCTTGGTCTCCCACTGAGTCAATAAAGCACCTCCCAAGGCACTTAATTGGGTTGCTCACAACTGATGGTATCACCTTCCATTCCCTGTTAAGTCTTTGCACATCTGAACTTGGGTGGCTTAACCCATTTTCCCAGGCAGATCTTCTGAACCTCCATCAGATTGGATGGGAAGCGTCTGTCAACTGTCATCATGTCTCTCTTATGTCTGGGCTTTTGCTGGGCCACTCAAGGACAGTCAAGAGACTTGTCCCCAAGTTACTCCAACATTGTCTTGGCTGTATACTGAAAGGTGAGTCTCAGATCAAGTGCACTCTGGGGCTGGTTTTCTTCAAGGACCTCTCTGTATTTGGCTGCATTCATCCTTCCCTCAAAGTCTCCCTGTCCCTGCCACTGAGAAGCCCTGCCATAGCTTGATGCTGCCAGCACCATTCTTCACTGCAGGGATGGTATTAGTCAGGTGATGAGCAGTGTCTGGTGTTTGCCAGACACAGTGCTTGGAGCTCTGCCCAAAGACTTCAATCTTTCTTTTCATTTTTTCAATCAGGCCAGAGAATCTTTTTCTTCAAGCTCTCTGAGTCCTTTAAATGCCATTTGGCAAAGTCCAAGCAGACTGTCGTATGCCTTTTGCTCAAAGTTGCTTTTGTCTAGCCGATCTACAATAAAGGCCTGATTGATGGAGTGCTGCTGAGGTGGTCGATCCAGCAGGTTCTCCCTTCTCTGCAGAGGACTTCTGAAGCTCTGTTAGAGTGACCTTCCTGACCAAGGCCCTTCTTGCCTGGTCACACAATTTGGACAGACGTCCAAACTCTAGGAAGAGTCCTGGTGGGTTCAATCTTCTTACATTGCACAATTATTGATGTCACTGTGGTTATAATTTTCACCAGCTGACCTCAGTAAAACCGCCTGCAAGTGTAGTTCATTTTGTGTATTTCTTTACAACTGATGAAACAAATGTATTTGTTTATGTTCTCAATTAACAGTTATTGACCTCAATATCACAACAGTAGCTTTTCTGGGAAGTTGTGGAGGACAGTTGTTCTATAAAAAGCTTTTCAAAGTATTGAAAGCCACCCATAAATTTGTAAGGTGTTGCCGTGAGATAAAACAGTGCTTAGACTTTGTCAGAATTTCCTTAAAGGAGCTTGGACATTTGTCAGAACATACCATTCCTTTTGAGGTTTAAATATACTTGGACTGAAATCCAGCTATTGCCCGTCATTACATTTGCTTCTTTTAACCCAATGTATTTGGCTGATAATGACACCAAGCTGCAAATTGTTAGTTAGCTGTGTCCAAACAGGGCGAGTGGGTCAATGATGCCACAGATTATTGTTCACAGAGAGGGAACAGAGGAGAAAGGAAGAGAGTGAGGACATTTGAGAGAGTAGTGACAGGAAGTGGGAGGACAGAGAGACAGAAAGAGTGAGTGCTCATAGCGAGGAGAATCATAACAGGCTCAGATCAATGTGGAGCTCTCTGCAGACTGTCCAATTAGGCTAATGAGTTCGGGGGATTAGCAATGGCTCATTCGCACACATTCAAACAGCACACACACTCATTGTACATGCATACACAACCTTTTAAAAAACACATGTTCACCTGCAGCAACTCACCCACAAACATGTTTATCATATCTTAACCTTTTAGACATTTAGAAGATCCCAAACAACGTTAGATACAAATTGAAATGGAAAATTGTGTGTGTACTGAGTTGTGCTGACTTGTACATTCACTTTAAGCCATTCATGTTGGTTTTTGCTGCATCATGCTGATGCCTCGAGCAGTGTCGTAAAAGTCAGCCTGTTGCACTTAACGTCATGTTGATCTATGGCCACAGTATACTCCTGTTCTCAGAGACCTCATCAGGTCAACAGTGAGTGTTACCCTATTCTCAAACCATTTTATTGCACAGTATACGGACGATTGGCTTGAAGCACACACAGTATCCACAATATGGGAGTGAGATAGGAGAGTAGGTGGATGAGAGAAATGAAAAGGGTTGGAAGGGGAGAAAATGAGAGGTTGCAGAGGACAGAGCTGAAAGCAGAGAGAAAGGGAGAAGTGAAAATGAGCGTGGAACAAAAGAGAAAGATAGAAGATGGGAGGAGAAGAACACAGAGATCCGAAGAGAAGAGGGGAGAAGAGAAGGAAATATTGAAGTGGTAGACAAAAAATGAGTGGAGATACACAGATACATGGAGAATTACTATTGATCAGGCTTAGCATGCTTTTTCTCTTCCCTGTTTTTCACTCTTTAACCTCCCTCCTCCGTCTCTCCTCCCTCATGTTTTTTCTCCTCCGCATCCCTCCTCCAGCCCTCCTCTCACTTTCATCTGTCTCTTTTCTCTATCATTTCTCACCCTGTAACCTCTCTCCTCTGCACTTAATTTCTATCATACACTGTCCAAAGCTAAAAGCTTAGGTTTTCATTTGTCACCGTTGTCATCTGACTGCCTGTTAATCTGTCTCTAAACTTCCTTATATGAGATGAATGAAAAGCTAGTTTGTGTCTGAATGATGTACATAAAGAAGTTCAAATCTACCTGCTGTACTAAGTTTGTCCCACGATTAAGTTTGAGGGTTTTGAAAGAGGCTGTTCATGTTTAATTATTATTATTATTATTTAGTCCATGCCCATCATGTTTTAGCCAGATCCAGTTTGAAATATCTCAACTATTAGAAAGATTGCCATGACATTTTCTATAGACATTCATGGTGCCCATGGAGGGTAAATCCTCATAATTTTTGTGATCCACTGGCTTTTAATCTAATGCGATCATTAGGTCAAACATTTAATGTGTCCAGTGCTTTGATTTACGAACAAATGGCTGCAAAATGAATGACATTCAGCCTTGTATTTAGTACCAGTTAGCATATGCTAGCAAACTAACTAAACTAAAATGGTAAACATGGCAAACATTATACTAAACATCATCATTGTCATTGTTAACATGTTGCCATGCTAGCATTAGCATTTAGATGTTTCAATGTGCTGATTATCTGTAACAGCAAAAGCAGCTGTTTTCTGTTATAACTGAGAAACTGAGAGGCTTTCCTGAACTCTCTCATGATAAGTTTAAGTAGTTTCACCACAGCATGGGAGTTTGACAATCTTGAGTGTACCTGCAATTGTGGAAGCAAATATTTACAAAATATCTATACCCAATTCTGCCTGAGAAAATATTACTTGCCAGTCTTGCAGCACCTAATTGTCATTCCAAATGTTAATACTTGGTTTTGTTGGTTAGTAATTGTGGCTCAATTTGAATAAGTCATGTCTTCAAAGCTACTGAGAATAGAAATATTTATAAATGCTTTTATTCTAAGAAAATATTCCATGATGAGTTCATGTTCTTATATGAGCAAGTGTGCAGTTCATTATGCTCTAAATATTATATATATAAAGATCATAAGCCTAAAATATTCTCTAACTAACACACTTGGTATGTTTTATTTAGTTATTTTTATTTAGTTATGTCTGGCTTATTTTGTTTGTTTTTCTCCTTTGATTGTCGTATTCTCCTGAAGTTTGCTATTTCAGTTTTTGCTGGTTTTTCATCTCTGAATAAGATATGAAAGCTAAAGTGAGGTACAACTTCACTGAGTGGATGCTTCATGGACTAAGAAGAGGAAATTTGGTGGAGCTTTAAATATGGGAACCTGCTATTTCTATTTAGATTTTAGGTCAAACAAGAGCAATGACAGCTGTCTGTTCTCACACACACACACGCACGCACGCACGCACACATAGTGTCATTTCAGGTGTCAATTGTAGAGAGGGAGTGCAAAACTGGGTGGTGATGGCCAACTATAAAGTCCTCACATTCACACTCTCACATATATATATTCACACACAATTTCCCTCCCAAATCAATATCCAGATCTTGACACTATTGTATGGACAATAAAAGAGGCTCTCCATGCGAAGCAGACTGCGTACATATGTGTATGTGTGTGTTTGTGCGTGCATGTACACTTCTACCTCTCATGGCTCCACCCTCCATCGCTGCAATTTGCTTCTTTTATCGCCATCAGGGGAGCAAATGGTTTCTATAGCGACAGGCACTAGGAATTTCTCTGAAGCCACTTTTTTTTTTGTTCCATTTTGAAGCCCTGGGGAGTGGGGGGGGGGGGAGAGTGTGTGTTTGTGTATGTGCGTGCATGAGTGTGTGCCTGCATTGCGAGCCAACAAAGTTAATGACCATATTTAATTTCTTGATGAATCATTGGGATCATGATATATGCCTATTTCTCATTGTCCTACAAAAAGATTTTCAGATAGTATGTTTTCGCTTTACACAGTTGTGTTTTACATAAATGTTTTGATTTTTTTTATCGTCTCAAAATTGATATTTCACATTTCAAACACACTTGACTTAGTTTCAGGCTGATGTCACGTCACATTGTCACCCTGCCTGTCTGCACAAAGGTGGTAAAACCTCCAGACAGGACGAGGCTTTACATGAGGATGTGTGTCATCAGACCTCAGCAGATGGACACACACAGACACATTAGGATGCTGTAGCTCCCTCAGAGGCATTAATGTCCTCTCTCTGTCTGTCTTTCTCTCTCTAATATTTCTCACTTTTTTTTTTTCCCATTTCGCCTCCTCATGCCCACGAGGAAGTAAAGTTTGTCAGCTTCAATATCAGGGAGAGCCTCAATATCCCCAAATCTTTGATTTTGTCCTCACTAACTGGCGCTCTGCTGTGAGAGAAATGTGAGGTGGGAACTAGCAAAATTGATTTCACCTGGCCCAAAAAACAAAAACACAAACCACTGTAGGTAAAATGTAATGAATATATTCCTCTTTTATATTCCTCTGCGTCTTTTACATGCATATGCAGTGTTCTCAGTTAGTTTCAATCCACTATGGCAGATCAGATAGTCAGTGAGCCAAGGCTTTTTTTGTATTTTTAACAGGCTTCGCTATATAAATACTGTAAATATAAACCAACAGCAGTTATAATTTGAATTAATTCACATGTTGATGAAAGCCACAGTCCAGAGGATCCTTCAACTTTGCATTTTCACACGTTATATGTCACATTACACTGTTATCAAGTCTGAGTTAGCAACAATTTGAATCCACAGAGTCAAAGTATTTAAATGTCTTTTGCAATTTATATAATTGTGTGTGAGTGAAAGACATGAGACAAACTTTATCAAGGCTGGTCTTTGCACAGTCGTGTAGAGCGTGGAATGAATTTGCAAAACCCAATGAGACTGTAGTTTGCTCTGTCACGCTGCTGATGACACAGACTTTCTCTTCACCGACAAGTGGCTTTCCAAAGATGAACAAAATTGAAACCTCTCTGTGCAAAGTATACACAACAGTACAAAGCTCTGTCATTACTGTTGCCTCTCTTTCAGCTCCACAACTGCTGAAACTTTTGTTGCTTCAAAGTTTGTTGTAGTATAGAAAACTAACCTTCAGATAAATGCTCATTAAGTTTGTGAATAGAAGAAAGTTAAATTCTGCAAACATCAGCTCTGAAGCTCACACTGCTTATTTAATTAAGCAGCACAAGGCTTTAGCCACATGTGTAGTCACCACAACCCACATCATTAATTTGGATCATTTGGAGTAGAAGCGAGGGGAGCTTGTCCAGCCTTCCTGCAGACCCTGAAGAGAGCTTGTCTTTGTATTATTATTGTCTTATTGTGACTTATGGCCAAAACCTACAGCAGCTTGAAGTCCATGTTTATATTTTAAAACATCACTCATCACAAATGCTTTTACTTTTGATGCAGTGTTGATCATAGGAGAAAAGTGACTTGTCTATTAGAGCGGTGGCAGTCATCATGATATAGTGATGATCAGGTTCAGTCCTCTGGAGATCAGAGAGTGTGTGTGTGTGTGTGTGTGTGTGTGTGTGTGTGTGTGTGTGTGTGTGTGTGTGTGTGTGTGTGTGTATGTTGAGAACTGAGAAGTACACACACACACATACACATACATACCATGGCCGACTGTTGATGCTGCTTTGAATTTGCTTTGTCTCCTATGAGATGTATTGTGGGCTGTCAGTCATGTGTACAGGGTGGAATTCCCTGCCAAGGCCTCCACTGGCTCTGCTATAAGGAGATAGGATGAAAACACACTAACACAGTGTCCCTCACACACACACACACAAACACACACAAAACAGAGACACTCCGATACACTGCTCTGCATAATACCCTTTTTCCAGCCTCCCCATGTTGTGAAATGGCTTTGCTCCAGCCGTGGCCACATTTCCTAGCAAGTCTACACACACACACACACACACACACACACACACACACACACACACACACACACACACACACACAGCGCTCAGCAGATGCTAAGCCAGGATCCCAGCCTGCAACGTAACCCTGCTTGATCCTCCATCATACACACAGACACACACAAACTCTCAGACCCACTCCACCCTGCTGAGTGGCCGGGTGCAAGTCATCCACCTCTTGCCTTCTGACAGGGAGCAGCAGTCTGTCAAACACATCAAACCAAGGCTGGATTAAAGGTCCAATCCCCTCAAAAATCCTGTTCTGCCTAGCCCAGTGGACGAGGTTCAGAGAACCGGGCGCCAGTGGACTGATTTTAAAATGGCTTCCCCAGCTGGATTCATCTCAAAGTAATGCTGTAACACTGCTGCTCCTGTGGGGCAGTCGGTGCCCTTTTAGTTTGTCTCTCATTTGATTGGTGGATATCAACAAAAAAGAAATGACATTACCATAAAGTTAACTTAAACACAGCTCTGCTTTCTTGCTGCTGTTTGTTGGCCTTTAGGTTTAGTTGGTCAGATCCAGTAGCTGTGATACCTTCACCCCCTCACACTGCATTTCTCTGTGAGCATACAGACAGCAGGACTGCCAAGAAGGCTCGAGTCTAGGTTTCATTTTTGATTTAATTCAAGCCTTACACACAGGTATAATGCTTGTTTCTTTAGCTGTCCTAATTTCAGTCAAAGTCCACGTACTTACTGCATCTTGGTTCTTAGTGTCGTACATGACTTTTTGTTTTGGGCTCACTCTCCATGTTACTGTCCTTTTTTTCACCCCACTGCTTATCCTCAGCTCTCCTCATGAGCATCCCTCTGTGACTTGGATCAGAGTTTGTTACATTGTTTTTCTTGTACTGAGGGGTCTAAGGTCAGTTATTATTTACCTTATGTATTATTTACCATATTTAGTTTTGAGATTTGTGATTCGGGGTGAGTTAGGTTTACGTGTGCTTGTCCTGTGTAAAGAACTTGAAGGGCTACCTGTGATACAGGCTTATATCATTTCTTGAATATATTATATATCAAATATATAAATGAATAAATGTAAATTTAAGTTTTAAATTTTGCCTCTAGGTTCAGTTATGTTGTCAGCTCCCTGTTTGTTTTTGAAATTACTCTCTCCAGCTACTTGTGTCAACTCGACCAACCAATGCCACCATCCTCAGAGCCACGCCACTTACATGGATAAATTCTTTCTGATTTTATATCTTTCCGTCCTCACATCCTCCATCTGTGTCAGTGAACTTACCAGATTATGATTTAAAATCATGTGCATCGTGCGTCATACTGCAGAACACGGCTTTCTACTTTACTGTTCTGGTGCAGGTCTTCTGCCCACACCGCTCACACACATATGCACCTCTCAGTAAATGTCAGATACCCCAGGATTCATCCTGAATGTCTGTCAGAGGCAGGGGCTTTGTACTGCCCTGAACACGTCAATGTCCACGAAACTGTGCCCAGCTCTTCCTGTAAATGCTGGAAAGCCAATATTTCTGTCTTTCTCCCTCTCTCCGTCGCTATCTGCGGTGTGCGATTAAGGCAATTATGCTGCCTCTTCACAACCCCACAACCCAGCACTAAAAAGCTGGGAAAACAGATTACACCGAGCAGAGGCAAGCATGTGAAATTTAGAGAGATAAAGAGAGAGACAACTGATTAAAAGCTTTCTTTGGTAGAAGGTGGCAAAAGTCGATGGGTCTATTCAGCATTCAGACCGACTGCATGTACATAACAGCATTATGGACAGGCTTTTAGTGCGCTAACACCATACAATAGACACTACGGGCTTTACCTGAGTTAACTACTCACTTTCACCCATTAGTTTTTCATTTCTTAGCCATATGTGAGATGGTCCAGATGTAAAATGGCAGCTTTTAGAAAAGAAAGACTGGTCTGACCCAGGTACAGCTGAGGTGACAAAAAATAAAATGGAGAAATCTTTTTTTTACTGAACTGAGATTAGGCAGGGATTAAAGAAAATGGGGGGAGAGAGAGAGAGAGAAGCAAAACTGTTGTTGTGCTCCTCTCGGCCTGCAATACGCAGTCCATCCACATTAGTTCTGATCACTGGCTGCCTCTAGGCTTTCTCTCTCCTCTTCCATCTCTCTCTCCCTCTCCCTCTCCCTTCCTCTCTTTGTTTACCACGTAGAGGTTGATTTATGTCGGCTGCACTTGGCAGAGTTGGGTGGCGTGGGCGAGATATAGCAGCTGAAGGGGAGAGAGAGCGGGGGGAGACGAGCAGGAGGGAGGAGAAGAAGGGGAAAGCGAAATGAGTAAGGCCAAATCGAAGTGATGTATCAGGGGAGACGAGAGAGAGAGATGAGCAAGAGAGGAGGAAACAAGAGAGTAAGGGTTGGATGAGAATAGTAAGCAAGGATGGAGACGTTACAGGATGGACGAGGGAGGTTGGGTGAGGAAACAGGCAGAGGTGTTGGACTGGCCTGAGGTGTCTCACTCTGATTTGTATCTTTTATGATGCTTCTTCATGTCAGGACTCAAGGTCTCATGCTGCAGTCCCTCTGGCTCAGGCGCTCCTGTTGTGTGTTTCATTATGTTTTCGTGTCTCATCACTGACTGTCACGGTCAGGATGGGTTAGCTTAGAGCTGATAGCTTTACATTAGGTAAAACTTTAATGCTCTCTTTGCTAGAGCAGGGTTATTGCAGCTGCACTGTCATAAGATCAGTCAAGAGAACAGGGGTTATGTTTACAATTCAATCAGTTGAACTGAGCAGGAAGCAGTGAATGGAGATGTGCAAAGATTACAGGCTACAAAATATTGTGTATTCATGAGGCATAAAAGTAGAGATATGGGCTTATAAAGATTCATTTTAAAAATGCATGTTCAAATGTGAAAAAGACAAGTGCAAGAGCAAGTGAAAATTAATATTTGTAAACTGCACTTTACATGAAATTTGAGGAAGAATAAAGTACTGATAACTGAAGATCTTTTTGTTTTGTATCCTTTTTTCTACATTGTGGACCAGAAAAAGAAAGAAAAGAGGTATTCAGAAAACTGCAACCAGGAGCAAAAAAAAAGTATTGGCACCACTTAGACAGCACCAGAAGAAAATCTTTACATCACACAAACCAGAGAGTTGAATTTAAAACAACCCTTTGTGTCCAGTTCAAATGTATTAATAAGTCAGTACCAAGACTAAGAGTCTACGGCCGCATGAGCACCTCCATGATGATGTTTAGCAGGTATAATGTTCGCCGTGTTCACCATCTTGTCTTAGCTTGCTCGCATGCTAAAGGTTTGCTTTCCTGAGGGAGACGTGTGTAGATGAACCAAATGTCAGTCCATCCAACAGTTGTCGACATATTTGTCTAAAAACCAAAAAAAGTAAACCTCATGGCGTTGCAAGAGAAAGAGTTCAGGAGATCACCAAACTCAGAACAATCCATCCTCTGGAGACCATGAGCATCTGGACCAGATCCAAGCACAATCCAATACTTAATAGTAACTGAGATATTTCATTCTGAACCAAGGTGATACACCAACAGACTGACACTGTCAATCTGCTGCTATCATGGCAAAAAGTCAAAAGGAAAAACCGCTCTTTAAAAAAAAAAAGAAAAATAGATGAGGCTCATTGGTTATCCTGATATGTTTACACTATGTGTAAAGAAGAATCCATCTTTTTAATGACACTAAAAATTGCATCTGTTCTCTCTCAACCTTCTTGCAGCCGGTCAGCTGAGCCAGTCAGCTCACTTCTCCCTGCAGCTGCCCTACACTGTGCTGGGCCTCGGACGCAGCGCCAACTTCCTGGACCACCTTTTTGTCGGCATCCCCCGGCAGCCTGGAGAGACGGTGAGGAAAAATGAGAGGGCTATATTACCTTGACAGCTCGCAGCACTCCTTTAGAAAATCTGCCGTCTGTTTGGTCTCACAGAATATTTGAAGCAGGTTCTTTTATAGAGTTATGTGCATGATACAGCAGCTGAGAAAAGGGAGAAAGGGCACTCAGCTGAACCAAAGTAAACCCCTTCAACACACTGGACGCAAATTTTATCAAAACTTGCCTCATAAAACGTATCTTAGAGCATTTACAGTGCCACTCATGTGCCAGCTGAAGTCATTTCTGAGCACCCTAACCTGTCCTGAATTTAACAGCACATGGCATGCGTGGCAGAATCACTGTCTATGCAGTAAGTCTGCGAAAAAAAAAAAAGGCAGTTAGAGACAAGCAGAAAACAGCCTCGGGATGAAGATGTTAAGAAAACTTTCTAAGAAAAACATGAAATGAAGGATCAGTTCATGGTAAAAGAAATTTAAGCAGTTTTAAAGTCATAAGCGCAGAGCAAAATTGTTGTTTTTCTCCCACTGCTCAGGCTTTATTTCATAATAGGCTGGATGCTACACATTTCTTCCGAGGATTATGAGGCTCATTTGAAGGGTGTTGTGTGAAGATTCTTCAAATGTTCTTATCAAATTAGAAATGTTGAACAGAAACAGCAGTGTCTCCCTTCAAAAATATTTAACACTCAGTTGAGTTTCTTTTTTTCTTTTTTATTCAAGCACCAGATAATGCAACAAAATGTGTGATAACAGGTATTTATGTTAGTTGTCAAACAATGATGTGTTCAAAATATTTGCAGAAGGACGGAAGAATCCTGTAACCCACCTTTTTTTCTTTTCTTTTTTCTTATTTGTAAAACGAATGATCAAGATCTATTTGCATAACAAAAAACTGTCAAGACCCACACAAAGCTCAACAGTTCTTAACTCTCCAATTTCCTATTGCAAGTCTTTGGTTTGCTGTTTATTTATGGACCCTGTGAATTCTCTTAAAGGCAGGCTCGTAGTGTTTTATTTCTGTTGCCAGAGTTTCACAGCTTCACTAATTTGAATTCTCACAATAAAACTCCTTTTTATAGACGAACCCTGCTGAATGAGGAGAAGTTGTTTCTCAGGTGTTGCAAGCATTATTTGATAGCCGTCACTTATTTTCTGCCCTCAACATTAGAAAACACTAAATAATTAGCAGGATAAACATGATGGCATGCTGACAGTTGCTTTACGGCAGATAAATTCCTCTTCCTGCTTATACTGTATTAAGTGATTGATGACATCACCTGGGGAGTTGATGCAGGTGCAGTGAGCTCCTGACTGGAACAGAAATACCAACATGCCCGTTTTTTTTTTTTTTTTTTTACTTTCTCACTTCAAACACGTCTTTATTTCACAACCCTGTGCGAGTGGAGGATGTATGAATGACTCTGTGGATGCGGCCCACGTGCGCCTTCTGTCATTCTACAAGCTTGCGTTATATGAATATAGTAAATAATTGATTGGTTTTACAGTTTTAATCTATTCATCAGCCACATTTCTACACTACACTACCTCAAATGTCAGCTCTCTTCAGTTCAGCTCTCTCCCTCTCTCAGCATTCATCTCCATCTCTGTTTTCTCTCTCTCTCTCTCTCTCTCTCTCTCTCTCTCTCTCTCTCTCTCTCTCTCTCTCTCTCTCTCTCTCGCTCTCTCTCTCTCTTTCTCTCTCTCTCTCTCTTTCTCTCTCTCGCTCTCGCTCTCTCACACACGTTGCACTTGTCACACTGAATATTAGGCCCGACAGGGCCCTTTTTTCCCCTCCCGTGTGGTACCAAGGTCTTCGTCAAGCAGCTGATTAGAATTGCAGATCGGTCGGTCCGCGGCTCAGAAACTGTAGTGCACCAAGAACACTCATCTCAAACAAGCTGCTTTGTTGTCCCCCTTTCCACACACACTCCCTTTTTTTTTCTATGCAAAGAAATGTGATCTTTTTTTCCCCATTTTTCCTCCTCCTCGCCCATTCCTTCTACAAAGTGAATTAATGAGTGCCTCAAGATGCGGCCCATTATGCGGAGTAGATTTTTTTTTTTATCCACTGGGGCCGGGGAGTGGTGTAACTCCATCAGATCTACCTGTAATGAGGAGGAGAAGCTTTGGAAAGCTCTTTAGGAAAGAGAAGAAGGTTTAGAAATCCTGACCGCTACACCACCCTGCTCAGTAGGCAGGTTTGTCAAATCTCTTGATCTATCTCATTTCTGTTGTCTCTCTCTCTGGCTTTATTTCTGTCCCACTCCCATTCTCTCACTATCCTCCCCACTGTGCCCTTTACAATTTTCTCCTCCAAACTGAGAGTTCCTTCCTGCTGTTTCACAGGAGAGGTTTTGTAAAATCTACTTGGATATCTTCCATCTTCTGTCCAATCATTCCTCTCTTTTATTCACCCCCTCCCCGTCTTTGTCTCTGTTAGTCTCTATCCTACTGTTCACTTATCTTCCACCCAGGGGATTCCCTTTGCTGCTCAAAGTGGTTTACTTCACTAATCAGTCCCCTACTTGTCACTCTCACTCTCTCACTCACCCTCCATCTCTGTATCCATCTCCCTCGCTCACTCATAGTGTGCTACTTTCCCTGGCTTTGAACCAGAGTGTCTCTCTTTCTCTCTGAAGACTTGGGAACACTTTTCTCTTCCAAACAGCCAGATCGGATCTGCTCCCAGGCAGCGGTAGTGGAGGCTGACTCGTCTGCAGCTCTGCTCCCCCGCCGGTTGCCGCACCGACGGCAGCGCTTTCCAAGAGCTAAGCGACAATGGCTGGCGGCAACAATGTGCTCGTTATGTAAAAAGCAACGCCGTTCTCGCACGCTTATTCAAAATAGCTGTAAGATGTGGTTCCTCTCAATTGATGAAGAACAGAGAGCCATAATTAAAGAGCAGTGGAACCTCCACATGCCGCCAAATGCATAAGTGGAAATGTTAATTCCTCCCAGTTACAAGCATGATTAGAGCTCTTAATAAAAAGCATTGATATGATGCCCCCTCCTCTATTTACATCTCTTAACCTCTGTGAACTCTGAACCCCTAATGAGCCTGAGCACAGGCTTGGGTGAGGCTAAAACAAGACACGAGGCAAAATCAGACTCAGGAAAACTGGTGATGATGCTGAGGTTTTCCAGATATCACAGCACAATTGTATGCAGAGGTTGAATACAGTCTGTGTCTGTATCTATCATCATTGGATGCTGAGCCTCAAGGCGGCAAACTGCTAAAATTGAAACTTGAACTTGTGCAGAGTCAAACTGCTGTCAAACACAGCGCTGGGAGCGAATGTTTCTAAACTCACCACAGTTTAAATCCTGACGGTTAACTCTGTCTTAAGAGTCACTGCCTGTCCAGTTTAACACCTGCGAGCCAAGGTCCTCTCAAGGTTTTTAATTTTAAGAGGAATGTGATGTAACAGGACACATGTGAAAACCATGAGCAGTTATGTGAGAGTGTTGACGGGGTGCAGGCGCATGTGTTCAGGGGTGGAGAGTGAGGGTTCACCCCTGAGCAGTGATGTCCCAATCCTGTTGCATGAGTTTGTGTTAGGAAGTCTCCTGTGCTTTTATCTTGGTTTCTGTGTTTATTTTCACCTTAGATGATGTTCCCACAGAATATGTTGTCTTTCACTTCTTATAACCTGTTTCCTTAGATGGGAGTTTTTGTGACGGTTCCTTTTTTTGCTCCAGTCACATGAAATCATACAATCAACTGAATCACATGTCCCTCTGTGTTCTTATTATGGGCAATAATCAAGTTAGTCATTTCTGGATAGTTAGAAAAAATTGTTGTGACAGTAATCACCCTAAGTCACCTCAGAGTTTGTGTGTGTTTTCTTTTCATGTTAATTGCAAACACACACTCAGACTGTGGCTCCAGTTTCCTCCCATGAATTCCTCTTCAAAGCAGACGTCAGCGCTGCCATAATGAGTCAAGTTACAGGATGAGAAAAGACGATGTATATTTTATCAGGACAGAGACTGAGATAATAACTTGCTCCGCAGATGGCTGAACTCTCACACACAACTGCAGATACACTTCATCACACATGCAAATATACACGCTTGTATGCACACAGACATACACACACACACACACACACACACTCCAGGAAAACTTTGTTGCTCCCCAAAGCGACAGTAATTTATTTCAAGTAGCAGGTTGTCTGTGGCGTAAAGGCACTGCTTAAAATAGCCGCTGCACGGCAGCTAAGGGAAACTATTACCCTGCCCCAGAGGACTTAACATACATATTGTGAAAGTGTGTTTGTATGTGTGTGTGTCTCTTATGGAAATCTGTGTTTTTTCCCTTCCTTTCCAGGACATAAGGAAGCAGGAGTGGACCGCCATCATCCCCAACTCTCAGCTCATCGTCATCCCCTTCCCTCACGACAAACCCCGCAGGTACAACACTTATCCTCAGAAATATTACACAGTGTAGATATGATGTCATATGTGCCCATTCTCCTTGTTCACGGCAGTGTAATTTTTTTCTGGGAGGACCCATTGACGCTTGTTGCTATGGATACAACTGAACGCTTTAACCACCTCATCTGATGCCACATATTGAAGTTAATGTTGCCTGAGATCAATACAGTTTCTTTGGTGTGTCTTCACAAAACGATGCCCAGATGTGAGCGTGCAAATTCCCTCACACACACACACACACACACACACACACACACATACACACACGCACACACTCTCTCTCTCTCTCTCACTTCATAGCATGTGTTCTCATGTTATCACGACATGGCTCACATGCATCTCAAACGCCAGGAGGAGCTCCAGATGGCTTTTCAACACAGACAAACACACACATGCACGCTCCTCCATATAGCCACATAACACTCACCCAGCTCGCCAGACTTGCCACATTACAGACACACACCTACATATACACCACGAGTTGAAATGAGATCTTAACTAGGAAAAAAAAACGGGTGCATTGGTATTCTTCCTACATACACTATGAGTTAGCAGATTGTGAGGTGATAAATTTAATATATCAAAGAGGCTGATGCTGGAATTACATAAAAGTTCTTGGAAACCAGAGAGCGAGCAGAGCATCACTCTGTTCAACTGTGACAAGAAAGTAAAAGAGATCCATCCATCTATTCATTTATTTCAACTTAATTAGGACACAATCTCTGCTTATGTGTGCCATTTGGTAATTACATTGTTTTTTCGTCAAATAAAACTATGATGAAACATAAAACAACATATGGCAAGTCGTCATTTTTTCACACTGTCTCTCTCTCTCTCTCTCTCTCTCTCTCTCTCTCTCTTTAGTTGGAGCGCTAAACTGTATCTGACTCCTAGCAACAGCGTGCTGCTGACGGCCATTGCGCTGATCGGAGTGTGCGTCTTCATTCTTGTCATTATTGGCATCCTTCACTGGCAAGAGAAGGTCAGGACAGACAGACACACACACACACACACACACACACACACACACATACACAATGGTTCAGTTAATGCTGCCTCTTCCTGATGATTTACTGCTTTAGAGTTTGAGTTTGTGTGAGTGTATGTGTGTGTGTGTGAGAGAGCAGATTGGTCACAACCAGCAGCAGATGGGTCTTGCTGTCCCTGTCCTGTAGTCCTCTAGCCTCCCGCTGAGACACACATACATACTTTTTTATCTCTCTCTCTTCCTCTCTCTGCCTATCTCTCTCTGCCCGGGCCACAACCTGGAAGGACGTTCAACTGTAATTGCCTGCTTCTGTCCTTTCAGCATGGCAGATCTGCTGTTCATTACAGCAATATATATGTCCTCCAGGGAGTCACTGCATGTTTTCTCGTGTGTTTTGTGCGTCAGCTCCTCCTGATCCTGTTGTTGTTTGAGTTACACACACACACACACACACACACACACACACACACACACACACACACACACACACGGTACAGTCACAGTAAAATGTACACTGACACATACATTATTCAACACTGATTCTCACAAATTAACTTTTTTTTTTTTTTGTTCTTTGGATTGTTTTGTTTTTCATCTACACACACTGTGGTGATGCTGACTGCTGGGCTGAGTGGTGCCGTAAATTGCTGGCATTTTCTCCAAGCCATCTGCTGTGCGAGTATGTGCGCTTAATGGCTGTGTGTGTGTGTGTGTGTGTGTGTATATGTGTGTGTATGCCTGTGTGTGTGTATGCCTGTGTGTGTGTGTATATGTGTGTGTATGCCTGTGTGTGTGTATGCCTGTGTGTGTGTGTATATGTGTGTGTATGCCTGTGTGTGTGTATGCCTGTGTGTGTGTGTGTTAATGGTTACATACACAAAAACAGTCTAATTGCCCTCTTTTTGAGAGACATGGACGAAGTATTAGCTTCATCTGAATCAACACTGCACATGAAAAAACATGGCTGGTGACTGAACCAAGTGTCTAGATACAGTAGATGAGGAGGTGTGTGGGGGTGAAGAATGTGGATTCATTTAAGAGGAAGAAAAAGGAAAATGCAAATTAAAAAAAAAACTGTGTAGGTTGGTAGTATACTTCACTTGAAACAAAATCTGGTATGTTCAGGGTCTGTAGTCACAAGGAAGCATCGATCACTGTTGTGTGTTTAGGCTGAGCTGTAAAAGTTTCAACACATTTCTGCCTCGTTCCCTACTCATGCAAGTTTCGAAAGGGGGAACTGGTTCTGGAAGTATTTTTTGCCACTCTGATTGTCCATTTGAATTATATTAAAGTTCCTCTCCAGACATGTTTTAAGCTATGTAAAAATACTCTGCCCTGAGTAATATTTTGTTTAACATTGTTTCCCACATAAAAAGTGTAATAAATGGGAAGCACATCTACTCTTATTTCCTCATTGAGAAATTCTGGATCAGACCTTGTGCCCCGCCCACCACCTGCTGGCTCCAGGTGTACAGGTGAAAGAGCAGAGAGTATCGAGATGGTTAGAGGAGGAAACATCAGAGAGACTCAGCCACATGTTTGAGCCTCAGTCAGACCCAGATTCAGTTGAGGAGTCTGTTGAAACCAGAAACTTTTGTATATAATAAAACAGCTGGTCAGCGGTATCAGACTGTGGCAGTTTGTTACTGAAATCTGTAACAAAACACTGAGCCATATTTGGTGAAAACATCTAACATTGACTCAAAATCCCAAAAGTAATTTGATTAAAACTGAAAATGTATTTTCAGGTTTCTATAAAACCTAATCTCGAGCTTTCTGCTATGTTTGCAACAGAAATGTAGGTTCAGTGACTGGATCACTCACTGAAACCTCTGTACTTACATTTTTATGTACACAGGTTTGTTCATATGCAATTTCTAACACAGCTGCTCATGTGTTATACTGATAATTCTACCAGCAGAGCTTCATGCCTGTCCAAGCCTTGGAAATGTGCCAACTACCAGTCACCTAACATCATCCATGCTAAAAAACAAAACGGACTTTCATTTCCAGAACCTTGGACACCTGAAATATCTCTTCCAAGTTAGCGATCAGATTCACAAAATGTCTATACGAGCCGAAAGATAATCATTTCAAAACCTGTCTATTTGTGATTGAACTAGTCTGACAATGTTTGGATGGTGTGGGTGAACTGACCTATAATATACTGCAGGACCTCTTTTAAAAAACATAACAAATCTGGAGTATGTGACTGGCCTAACAGCTGAAAGACACACGTCTGGACTGAAAGGCCAGTGTGGTGTAATCTCATGCACCATCCAGGCAATCAAGCCTGAGGATGAATCCTGTAAACCACTAACATCGCTAACATCTTCCCTCATATCTCATCTTCTCCCACCTCATCTTCTGCGGGGGCCATCCAGTAAGGTCAGGGCGAGCCCGCTGATTGACATTTGGCATTTCTGTGTGTTTGCGCGGCCGCCTCTGGTATTTGCTCTTCTAATAACAAAGTCAGGTAGAGGGCAGAGGCGTGGGGGCAAAGACGTGCTGTCCTGCCTAACAAGCTAAAAGGGCTTTTACACAGCTCCCGTGAACTTGTCGGCAATGAAATATTAGCCGCAGTAATAATCAAACAGAAAGTCATATTTAAAATAGATAGAAAGATATGTAATGAAGCAGAATGTAATCAGTCATCTTACCTCAGATCCATCATCCCCATGTAGGCCAGATTTAATTAGTTGACATTAGAGCCCAGTGAGACTGCAACATGCCTCACTGTAGCTTAACACCTGGTTTCAGACACAGACCCACCACTGCGTCATTGAAACCTTTTGATGGACACAAATCGATGCCTCTGCAGCTTAATGATGATTCAGGCCTCAAGATGACAATTTGGTATTATCCCCTGGATTGTCAATTAGACTGAACCGCAGCACAGCCCAGTGGATCGGTTATTCAAAGGAAAGAACATCACATCAATCCATCTGCTCCTTAAAACACAAAGCTCTTAAAAAAAAAAAAAGAAAAGAGAGAAACCACAACATGAATCAATATAAGGCACTGGTATCTTGGAAGACAGATTAAGACCTGATTATAAACCGAAACTGATTGGATAAAAAAAATGCAGTAAATGCGCTGCTGCCCATCGTGTGTGTGCAGCAAATTAGTCAAGATCAAGGAGGGATTGACTGTCCTTTAAAAGGGGACAGTCATCTCTAAGTCTCTCAGATGTACTGAGACTGGGTTCAGTCCTTTTCATACAAAAACATGATCCGCTTTACTGCAACATTTAGACTAAAGTGTTGAGGAAATGAAAAAGAGGATGGTTCCATTCAGATTCTTGCCTGTTTTCTCCCCATCCACAGTTCATCAATAACCTCATATAAGAGATCTAAATGCACTATTGACTGCACTGTCACCAGTCCTGATGATGTGGAATCTTTTTTTTCTTTTTTTTTACGGATGGCGACCTCTAAAAAAGTATAATATGCTTCCCTCCTTTGATCCAGAGCCCCATCAAACCTCATTACAATGTACTGCCATAGATAATGGCTCAGAATGATTTCTGAGTCATTATGATCTCCAGGAATTAAAAGTTATCATTACATTTTTAAAGTTTTAACAAGTTAAGAAGATTTACTCACAAAACATGTAGTCAGTTTATACATTCTGATGTATAGTTATAAATGTAACTACAAATGATACTAAAAAGGAAAAATTAGCTCCACCTGGTCCAGCTACAATATTAAAGGATAGGTTCACACAATCTTCACATATGTAAATCGGTCGGTTTCTGCCTCCTGTCTCCACTGGCTGTGAAAATTTCCCTCCCATCACAGTTCTAACGTAAGAGTAAATGGAAAATCCACCGTCCTCGCTCTGTGAAAATATGCAAAGTTGATCTAAAGCTAAAATGAAAAGTTACAATCTTACAGTCCAGCTATGGAAGCTCAACAGGGACACCTTGTCCAGAGGAAACATTTTGTACTAAAAAGACTGTAACTTTGTTTTACTCAGTAAAGGCGCTGAAAACTTCTTCCACCACTTCTCTTAAACTTCACCAGCAGAAATATCAAGGAGAGATACTGTCTCTACAACACTAATACTAAAACGTGTCTGTAGAAGAGTGCATCTAAAAGGAGTACTGAAGCTGGACCTGACGTTTGTTCAGCTTTGTACACTTTACACTCTTTACACTGCATTTTATATATTTCATTTTATCTTGTACAACTACTGGTGTGTGATTGCCTTTGAGAAGTTTGGGATTTTTGTTAATTGAAAAGAACATGTACAGATGTTTATAACCCTGACTGGGGTACCAAAAAAAGTAGAAGCAACAGTGAGGGGATTGATACAGAAACGATGTAGTTATCTGTTTTCTGTTGCTGAAAACTATAAACTATAAACTTTTTACTCCCACCTTTAAGTGTGTAGGGCGTGTGTAGGGCGTGTGCAGGGTGTGTGTAGGGCGTGTGCAGGGCGTGTGCAAGGCGTGTGTAGGGCGTGTGCAGGGTGTGTGCAGGGTGTGTGTAGGGCGTGTGCAGGGTGTGTGCAGGGTGTGTGCAGGGCGTGTGCAAGGCGTGTGTAAGGCGTGTGCAGGTCGCGTGCAGGGCGTGTGTAAGGCGTTTGCAGGGCTTGTGCAGCAAGTTAAGAGAACTTCAAGGTGAAGTATACTTAAATTGGTACTGTTCATACCTTATCTGTAAATGTTCACGCAGCTGCCTTCTTCTTTTGTTAGATAGAACTGTACATCATCCCACTAATGTGCTGTGGGGATGTACACAGTCTGTACTCGCTGAAATTACAAAATGGCTTCCACAGGACCTCAGTTCAGGAAATATACTTGTCTATGGAGGGCAACATCACCTGTGAGTTGCAAGAAGTAAAGAAAATGTGCTGCTGTTGTCTAAAAGTCCTCCTCACCCCATCAGGAATATTAGGAGCATGTGACGTGGACGGGGGCCCTCGGGGGGGGGGGGGGGGGGGGGGGGGGGGTCTATGCTGAACATCTTGTCAGCTTGTTCTCAGCTTAGCTGGACGCTGCCGCCTCCAGTCATCACACCTGCCTGTTTGTCTGCCTGCACAGATGATGATAATGGCCTGTTGGCTAGAAGTACACATGTATTATCCGTTTATAAGCACTTATCCTTAAAAGGCCTTTTCATAAGTAGAGAAAGCCTGCGTGTGTGTGCGTGCGTGCGTGCGAGCTGGTTTATTGTCATTATTTTACATGTTTCCTGTGTTTTTCTTCTCTCCTGTGGTTTTATGAGACAAAGTATTTGCCAAGATGACAGATAATTGATGCAACTTTTTTTTACCTGTAGTTCTGTGATTAAATATTGAAAGGTTAACTTCCCCACCAGAAGTCACTCGCTACATCTGTTCTTTTGTGGTTGCTCAAAAATGTGATGATTACAAAACATAGTTAACCTGAATTTGTTCTATGCTCAGTTTTGCCTCGTGGCTGTTTCATTTTTTACAAATTAATTGGTGGTGGCTGTTGTTGTCGTTGATGCACAAGCAAAGGGGCCTAAATACATGAATCTACCACTGGCTCCATTTAGTTAAACTATGTGACCATATTTAATATTACAGCAGACCTGGAACTAACACAACTGGTTTTAACACTATAGCTGTGTAAACAACACGCTCAGTTTGGTCGTGATGCTGAAAGAAGCCACTGATCAGCTGAAGAGGATCACTGGTAGCATATTGCAGCTTGTGTGTCCAAACCTTGGCTGTTTTCTCAGCTTGATGTTTGGTAACAATACAGTGTACTCACTGGTCATTATTGTAGCTACCTGTACTCTCTACACTATCTCCTGGTACTTGTGTTGGTTTCCTCTGGGTGCTGCAGTTTCCTCCCACAGTCCAAAGACATGCAGGTTAGGTTCATTGGCTCTAATTTGCCCATAGGTGTGAATGTGAGCGTGAAGGCCTGTTTGTCTCTATAGCCCCTTTTACACTGCCTGTTCGAGGTGGGAATGCTGCACCTTTATTCTGCCTCACCATTCTATATAAAAGGTACAAACACAGAATGGGGAAGCATTATTGCCTCTATGCCAGCAGTGGAGGTAATCACAGAGCCGGAATAGCGCTTGTGTAAAAGTTGGAGCCGGCATGGATGGACAGATACCAACACTGTTGTGTTACACCTCACAACTCTCAACTCCAGCATGCTCTAAAGTCTCATGCAGGGGCAGTAATATGCCGACTGTGTTTGGTTCAGTGTAAACAAGCAAAGGCGGCATGATGAGGGGTCTTCTTAATGGCAGTATAGCAGGATCTCTGTATAAAGGGGGATAATGTGTCAGCCCTGTGAATGACTGGTGACCTGTTAAGAGTGTACCCCACCTCTCATCCATTATTAGCAAGGATGGGCTCCAGCCCCCCCACAACCCTCAAGGATAAGCAGGGTGTAGCACCTTTTAATAACTGTCAGCCTCTGGCCTGCAATTTTCATCATTTGTCCTAGGTGTTTTGTTGCCACTTCTTTATTTTTCACTTGGGGACCAGTACCTTTTCCTTCCAAGAACTAATAACGTTAGCTAACATTATTTACTGAGACATTACTGAAGACGTTACCAAGAGAAAAGATGCCTCTTGTTAAATGTGCAACAGGGCAAACAGCAAAATTAACTTCTGAAGAAGACAGATTTCTGGGCCGCAGACACTGTTTTATAGTTTGCGATTTTCCAAATGTTTGCAGGTTGTTGAACAAGTCTGTAATACAGTTCAATACTTGTCCTTCTTTCACTTACTGTGTCATTTTATTCTTTGATGAAAAATGTAAAATATTTGGTCATTGTAGTTTATTTGTTAGTTTTACTCTCATGTTCCACTTGGAAAAAAATTCAATTTTTTTGTTGACAAAATTAATACTGGTAAACACACACACACACACACACACACATGTAGTAGTACTACAGAATCTACACATTAATGACATGTCCTATATGTTCACCACTGCAGACCAACAGAAAGAATTTTGTTGTGGATTGTGATTCATAGACCAAAAAAGTGTTTATCATGTTTCTCTACCTCTTTATCACCTTCATCTGTGTGTGTTTATTTGTGTTCATGTTTTATCAGAAAGCGGATGACCGAGAGAAGAGGCAGGAAGCCCACCGCTTCCATTTCGATGCCATGTGAAGGAAACTGCTGCATCATGGGAGAAGATCCTCTCCTCCACTCCTCCGCCCGCCCCACCACGCCTCCTTCACACACACATTTTCACACAGACTCATTTCAAGGGCCAATAAATGGATCCTCATTTGCACCAAAACGTTTCTTTTTGATATTTGTCAGTCCTCGAGTCAGATGTGAAATATTTATGTTCCATTTCATTTATTCATTCCAGTGTTAGAAGTACAGGAGCTGCAACAAGACCGTGGAGACAGAGAGAAATCCTAATGGAGATCACTGACAAGTTTAAAGCAGGGATTTCTTTGGACTGGCTGCAGTTAGCAGCTTCATCAAAAGTGGTGTTAGTAGAGTGTTTTGACAAAATGACTTAGATTTCTGTTCAAACTCCCGACAAGTTACTTTAACTGTTTGTTTATTGGATCACTGGAATGGATGCAGCTTTGGCACAAAGTGTTGACATGTGTATTGCTTCTTGAAACCCACGTGTGTGTTACTGTCCATTGTCTTTGTCTAGTTGATTCACCTCTGTTTTTTTTTTTTATCTGACTTGGATATTGTAAAAAGCAAAATACATCATGTTTTATGACCTGGGAAATTAAACTGAAATGACTTCTCTAATATCAATCTCAGCTTTGCAACTGCAGCAGCAACTGGTGCAAAGTGAACAAAAATGGATGCATGATCTTTCTTCTACCAATCTCACTAAAAATGATGAATGGCCTTTTAGGTTTGCTGAGTGCAGATTCATCTTTTTCACACTGTATTGTATCACAATGCATCATGGGAGTGCCAAAAAAGGAGTTTCTAAGTTGCATCCTTTAAATGTCTAATACTACTGCATCGAGGCTCGGAGAAGAGTCTAAAAACAGTTACTCCAGTTTGTTTCAAGATGTAGGTTTAATTTTCATTGTGTCTCTGAAGTTAATTGGGCCAAACGCTCTGGTGTGTTCCGATAGTTGTTTCACAAGAATGAGCTCATGCCTTTCTAAATGGTTTGCACTTTTTTAACTAATGATTAACTGTGGGTGTATGTAATTTATTTTGTTTTGTGGATTTGATTTGCAAATGAATGTTGAAGCTACTAAATGTGTTTACTTACTGAGGCTGAGAATAAAGGTTTCTCCTGTTTAAATCAGCCCCGGGTTGGTTAATTTGTGCCTTATTAGACTTCTTGTCTTGTTAATGTTGCGTTCTCCTTAAAGCTGCTTGTGAAATAAATAGATACACATTAAGTCCCAGACCCACAATTTACCATTTAGAATAGTTCTTCCCCTGAAACTCCTTTCTAAGAACATCCTTTGTTTATTTTGTAGTAGGGAGGCTAGAGGGAGATTTACACTTAAAAATAATAATTTTTATATCCTCTTCGTTATCTAAATTTATAGTGACTGAAGCAGCACAGAAATTAAACTGCCTTTAATTTTCCACAGGACCCCTGGAGCCCCCTTTGAGCAACCCTCTGGGCCCAGCACCCCATCTCAGGAGCCACCCTGCTAAATAATGCATGGATGGAGTCAACCCTCCCTGCATGGCAAATGAGAGTACGATTGTCTCAGGCGCTGCAGTCTTTAAGCAGAGCATAAGCATTGCAGAGCATGTATGTCACTCTAACATGTACAGTATTGACAGTCAATAGCTGTGTGCATGTGTGTGTTTGGAGACGCGCACGCACAGGGGGAGAGAGATAGAAAGCGAGGGAGGGGGACTTAGAGCAAGGAGGGGGTGGTGCACTAGAGCTGTGTTAAGCTATACAGAGAAAACCAGAACAGTACAGGAAATTAGTGGGTTTGGCCTAAAAAAATAAAAGCATGGGGAAAAAAATGGAAAAGGTGAGGTTTAGGAGCACAATAGATCAAAGGCAGATTTCTTCAGGATTTGTATTTGATTAGTCAGAACCAAATATGCTTCTTGCAGATTCGGGATTTTATTAAGCTCTAAAATCAAATTTGGACTGAGACCAATGATCACATCGGTGGATTACATCAGGCATTTACACCCTTATGATGTTGGGGATATACACGGATAGATCTGTTCTGTCAATAGGTCTTTACAATGATAAATGAAAATATAAATAATTAAAATAAACAAGAACAACTGAATGTCTGTTAACTTGAAATTTAGTTTGGTTTCATAGCAGTAGTAGTGATCTGCAGTGGACAGTTGACAATATACAAAACCACGAACAATGTTGGCACAATCCGAGGCCTTGTTTTTTCACAAAACCTGGCCACAGTGTGGTTAACGCTCAATGTGTTGGTTGTTTATTCTGAATAAAGGCAGGAGAAACCAGCTTCCTCCTTTATGCATAATGCTTCCACCTTTTTTATTTACAACCTGCCCATGTTTCCCCACCAATATTAACAAGGCTTATTTCAATAGTAAATCCCCTACGTATAGTAAGACGATGTAAATACAAAAAAATCACCAGTGTCATTCTTCCTTGAAATCCTTTACTTTTTAGTTAATTGTTGAATTTGGAGAAAGTGCAACAAGTTCCCCAGTAAGGTTTTATTTTGAAAGAAATGACCGGAAAAGTAATTTCTTAACTGTGTGTGCTTTGACTGCGCTCATGACAAGCCACTCATTGATGTAAGCAGCGCCCACGGCTTAAATGAGCCTCGTTCAGGAGCATTTCTTAGTTCAGACACGGACGGAGATTAGACAGAGACGGACTCTCCTCCTTCTCCTCCTCTCCTCCTCCGTACTTTTCCTCCATCTCTCTCTGTGTCTCTCTCTATCCATCAGCCATCCAGATGCGTCTTTTGGATACCTACCTCTCCTAGAGCGCGTCTACCCGCCTGGATCAGTCCATCTCCACATGTCATCTGCACTGTGGTCCCACTGGAAGCTGTGTTTACAGTAACGATGCCTGGCTGAAGGGCTCACACCAGTGTTCATCTTCCAGCCCCACGCAGCGGAATCGCCGATTGAAGAGGAGCTTGGTGCCGCTGTCTTCTTGGAGCGTGGCTCTGCGTAATGGATTTACTGCTGGCGGAGAAAGAAAGTTGGATTTTGTGAAGAGCCCCGAGGACCCCTACAATGGACAGAATAGGAGGGCGTTTTTAGAAAGGTGCTTTTGAGTTGGAATCACACCGTGAGAGGAAATGCACAGAGGTGAGTTGAGGCTTGTATGAGCTGCCTGAGCATCCTCGTTGCGCGTCAGGGTCCGGTGCCTCGGGCAGAAACAATCGACAGTTTAATTAAATGTATTTAGCTTTTTGCCTCGTCTCTTTTCAGCACAATGGATGTTAAATTTGCAGCTGTCTTAGATTCAACACACGCCACAAAGCAATGAGTGAGGCGTGAAATTATCAAATGCGCACTATATGGATCAGCTTCAGTACAAAGTCCTCATTATTCTGTATGTTCCTCATAATCTGAGACACACGAGATAATCTACAGGAAAACTGTGCAAACTGACCACTGCCTTCCTTTGGCTCTTCCCTGACATCTCCCTTTCTCACTCGTTTATTTGTCTTTAGCATCAGCTTGCACTCTTGTTACTTTTACGGCAAATCTTCCTGTTTTATTGTCCACATCACCCCATCGCCATTAACCGGTGGTGTTTAATCCACCAGTTCAAGTCCCAGCATCTGCTGATATGCCTCTTATTCTGTAAGATTCTGTCAAACCAGCAGATAGGTTCTTCTGGGCTTGGTTGGGTCTGGTTTGAGCCAACGTGTGCCCAGTCATTGTAAAAAATTATAATTATAATAATAATAAACTAAGATAGCCTCACGTGATATTGGTTTCATTAATACTCTGCTGCTCCGACCAATTAAACGCGATACATTACTTCACTGACGCTCCTGTCTGCTGGACTGTTTGAGCGTAATGTAAAAAGGACCAGAACCAGAGGTTTCCCCGCTGTGAGGAGTGCCTCTGTCCATAGCAACCTATGTGAGGGCAGCCTACTTGAGATTCATGACTGTAATGGACAGATAAGGTCAAACACTATTTGAAATCCATACAGGGGCGATAAAACCGTCAGGGGGCATTAAGTGTTTCCAATATGTGGACGTAAAAACGTCTGGTCTGTCACAAAGACTTTGTCTCCAGAAATGTGGCCACAAAGAGAAGCACGTTTGGAGGTTTCCGGTGCCACAGTTTTTTTTTTTTAAATAACGTGAAACAGTTTTTTGTGAATAAAATAGACTCGTGTTACTTCACGCTACTCACAACCAGGGTCCAACATTAGAATATTTCTCCTCCGTGGAGAGGGAAGCCGTCCAAGTTCACTCATGTCTTGCACCAGCGATAGCCTGCGCGCGTGCTGCCGCTGCTGCTCAAGCGACTCCAGCTTCAGCCACGGTCTCGCGCCATCAGCACCTGAGGCACGCGCCGCAGCAGACAGCTGCAACACCTCTTGATGCGTTCAGTGAAGCGTTGTTGGTGCTGTGGCGGGGGCAGTTTACTGCAGTAGCTGTGTGGTTAAACAGGTAAATAATGTAAATATGCTCGTTGGTCGTTAGCTACCATTTAAATGCAGAGTTAACTGTTAATTGTAATTACTTATAACGATTAGCCGGTTTATAGTCTAATTATGAGTGGCTACAGGTGTAGTCTACCTTCAGGCTGTCACTTCTTGTCATGAACCACGTCACAGACACGAGACGAAAAGTCATTTCTTGCATTATGAAGCTTTATTAGTGGCTTTACTGTGGTAGACCCATTCTTGCCTTGCCTCATTAAGCTTTAACTTGCTAATTATTTAACCTATTGTCTGGTGGCCTATTTGTAGCTGGTATGTCGTTGTAGTTTGTGTCATATAGACGTAATTAAGGCCACACTTGCTTATTTGGACAGGATACAACAAAAGTCCTCATTAACAGGTTTTATGTCATTTCTTCAGTCCTGGGTTGTAGTAGGCTGTGGTGGCCTTTTTTGTTCTCTCTCGTCAGTTTTGAGAGAATAAAGCAGATTACAGCTTTAACTTGGCTTGTGAGCCCAAGTGAGAAGTGATGTAAAATGACATGAGCTACCCGCGGTCATTTTTTATTCTGTCGTTCTTTAAAAGGAACAGAACACATCTTTCAGTGGGATAAGACAATGCCTTAAAACATTGTCGGGAATAATAGGAACTGGCCTACACATCCATGACTCAACCTATCAGTATGTGGAGACCTTACAGATAGTGAGAGTGGTGCTTTTTGTGACATATGCCATTCTTTGTATAGAGTTGTGTTTTCACAGTTACATTATCATTCATCATCCATTTCATACACCATCACCAGTTCTTCCCTTAGTCTTGAAGTGACACTGGCTGCAACTCTTATTTAGCTTGTGATTAATTTATAATGTTACAAAAGATGTTACAAATGCTTACATGAATTATTTAATTTCTGCCTAATAACTTTATTTAAATATTTATGTGCTTGATAAACATTTCTGCCACTGCAGCTCAAGGTAACGTTTTATCTCAAGACATTTACAGGCTGGAAAAAATAATGCTCGTACAGAGTCTGTTTTGTTGATATTTCCAAACAAAAGGCCTTGAAAGGAAGACAAGTTTCACATTTTGAAGTAGTAGCTTTGTAGAGGGCAGCAGTAGTCTACAGTGTAAACTGTCTATACAAGATTTAGTGAGGCTTGTAATGTGAAAAAGCTTCAGTGAGAACCTGTTATTTGCGTTTGGGTGGCCTGTTGTCTCGATGTGCCTGTGGTAGTTCACACTCCCACCTACGATACTTCATTGCAAGATAATGGAGATAGAAGTAATGAAGATCCAGGAGCCTCGGGGGCCGTGTGTATGTGTGCATTTCAAAATGAGTCCATTCAAACATGCATGCTCACTGGAGCATTTGTGTTCACTGCTTATGTTAACCATGCATTCTTCTTCATGAGACCCCCACCCCGCTCTCGCTCTCTCTCTCTCTCTCTCTCTCTCTCTCTCTCTCTCTCTCTCTCTGTCTCTCTCTGTCTGTCTCTCTCCCTCTCTCTCTCTCTCTCTCTCTCTCTCTCTCTCTCTCTCTCTCTCTGTCCTTCTCTCCCCCTCTCCTCCCTCAGCCCTCCATCCTTCCTTCCATTATGCAACGTGCCAGGCTCGCGCTCACTCTCTAATTTGATGTGAACAGGCCAACCTATTATGAACTCAGTGGGGATCAGGTCTACAGCGGCTTATCAGAGCAAGGCAGTGTCAGAAGCTGTAACATGCTCGCCCCTCAGTGCAGATATCATTGTAATACAACGTATTTCACCTATTGTCTGTAACCATGCTCTGCCCAGATGCCTGTCTTCTCATCAGAGCTGTAAGCTTCAGAGCCTGTAATCCTGTTTTTCCTACTAATGCTTTATGTTTCTGGTGCCTAGAGGCTGCAGATTAGTGGGTTAGAGTCTTGTGGCTTGGATGAGAGTTGATGGTTTGAAACTGTCTTTAATGAACTACTACTTACTACTGCTATTACTGTCATTACCGCTACTTTTAGATGTCATGACTACCTCACTACGCTTTAACGCAACGGCTAATAATACTTTTTCTCTTCTGCAAGTATCTGTGGAATCAGTCACGTTTTATTCAAACCTGTCAGTATAAAACTGACACAATTAATTAATTGACTACTATTTTCAATACTTTTTTTTATAAGCAATTAATTGTTAAATCATTTACTGGTTCCAGCTGCTCAACTGACAGCATTTGCTGCAAAGGTTTTACACTATTTGTGAGAAACCAAAAAAAAGTACTTTAAGATCTTTCAGGAAATACAAAGGCATTCGTCACTATTTTATGACATTTTATAAACCAACAATTAATCTAGAAAATAACATGTAGCAGTTAAAATAATCATCGGTTGCAGCCATAGCTCAGCAGGATGATAAGCACTGGACCACAAAGCCAAAATCAAGAAATGGATGAAAACAACTCGAGTAGAAGAATGCTGAAAAGTTACATTAATAAGATTGAACCATATCAAAAATGTCGTACAGTATCCATATTGCTTAAAGTTTAAATTTTAACTGTAGCAACTTCCATGCTCAGTATCTCTTTCAGCCTTGGAGCCCTATCATTTACAAATTGAATATTTCCCCAGCGCTGCCCTTTCATGAATGCTCTGTACTGACGTGTATGATGATATCCTGAACATACAGCAGTATCATGAAGACATACCTACACTGATACATAGCTCAGGATTATCTTCTCTCTCACAGCTCTCCTCCTCTTTTCTCAGCAACATATATTTTTTAAATTTACCAATTCAGTCAGAGATTTACTTAAAAATTGTATTGATCTATATTGTGTTCACGATTCATCAAGGTCGGGCGAAATCAATACTGCAGCTGGTCACACATACTTATTCTGTGGCTGTTTAGTGATTTCCATTTTGTCATTGTTGAACACTAAGATATAAATTCAGTGTTGTGTCACCTGTAACTAATGTGTGATATCTCTGCTTCACAGCGTGGATACTCTTCTTTATAATAGAAGAGGGTTTCGCTCTGGCACAGAGAACTAAAGGTAAGCCAGAGCTCAAATGCTTTTCTCTTCCGTTAATGTTGTTTCACAGGTGCTGAACCAGTCTGAAATAAGGAGGAGTTATCTTGTATCATAGGACAAAATGGTTCCTTTCTAATTTCTTCCTCCCTCTTTATCCCCTGTCTGTTTTTTTCCTTTTCTTGCTCCAAACCTCTTTCCACTCTTCCTGCCTTCCAATCATTCCCTCATTGATCCCCTGACTCAATAACCCATCTTTCTGTCTGTTCTCTGCTTTTCTGCTTCCAGAGTCCCCGAGCGAACATGGCGGCCAGAGCCCCAACCAGAATGACTGTGGCACATGGGTCCGTAACATCAATGGCGGCGTGTTCACATCGCCAAACTACCCCAACACCTACCCACCCAACAAGGAGTGCGTTTACATCCTGGAAGGTAATGAATACTTCATCTTCTGCCTTTGGTAGCTGTTGTTACCAGAACAGCTGACATGGTTTCCTTCACCTCTCAGCATATTGCCTCCTTTAGTGAACGTCATTAGTCTGACTGACATTGTTTTATGTAACCTTGCCCCTATCTGATTTTGTGTTCTTTCGCTGGCGGGCAATCAGCCTGACATTTTCCGAATGAGCCGTCCTGAATTTGTTCCACAGCGCAGTTAAAGCCTTTTGAAGATGATGGGAAGTGGCTCATTGTGGGTAGCCCTGACTTCTGGCCTCATCAGAGTAGTGCTGTGTTCATCGATATTGGCTGGATGGGCCAGACGACTCTGCTTTTGAATGAAACATAAAAGAGATGAACATCTGCTACACATTTGAGCTTTGGCGTTATTTCTCAGAATTGCACTCATCCTTGTCAACACTTTAGTGTTCACCATAAATAATCACATCCATCAGTAATCTGGTGGCCTGCTGCACATGAGACATAATGGAGCGCATCATTAGCAGCTATAGGAGACGAAGAGACGTTTTCATACTAAACTGATGAGTTGTTTGTCCATGAAGTTAAAGTACAGCCTTTAATGCAGATGAGATGTGTGCTTGGTGCTCTTCTTGCCATGGTGGGTAATAGATTTTACACATGGCTCAAGGGCTCCCCCTGTGGACAAAGCAAGCCCACACCTATTGTTGATGAAAAAGCCGTGACTCCATCACAGGGAGGTGCAGCAGTACATCACAGTCGGTCTGGGAAGCGACAGATGGAACCTGTCATTTACTATTATTTGGTCTTGAATGGCTTTAGTCATATTCATATCCGAGCTGCAGTGTTGAGCTCTTTTCTTCTTCCTCTCAGAGAGATGCTCATGTTTGGCATACGTGCTAATCAGATAGCTTTGTAATCATAATTTGTGGTTAGTGAGGCTCATTGATTGTGTCATGTCCCCCAGTTCATCGGCTCAATAGATCGAGCAATTATACTTAATGCTCTTTCTGTATCAAACTGTGTGATATGTGAGTGTGTGTGTGTGAGAGAGAGTGAGATGGAAAGTTGTAGAGAGAAGGAGACTCAACTCACCAGGGAAGGAGGCACACAGATAGCAGGAAGTGCAGGCATACAGGCTGCTCTTTCAAGCAGAAAGGAAACACTCAGGCTTAAATTCAAAAAGCAGAGACACAAATTCTCACAGAGAAAATAGATTATTTTATTTCAGTTACACACTGTACTGTGCACATGCACCACTCTTGACCACGCTCTTTTTTCTGTAATGGCACTTGTTTGACTTCACCATGCCTGAGATGAGTCAGAGCCCTCCTCCGAATCACCTGCATCTTTATTCAGTATGATTCATCTCCCAAGGCAGGCATGACTTGTCCGTCCTCAGTGTGGGAGGCGGGGTGATGTCATTAATGAGCTCTGACCATTCAGTACATAGACATATTCTGGATTTGCATGACTGATGAACTTGTAAACTGCAGTTCATGCTGTGATTGCAGTGTTCTGGACACACTGACACTGAGACAGCAGTGCTGACATTTCAGACTGTGTCTCTGTTTGTGTATGCTTGTATGCATCTGTCCATTGTACATGCATTTGTGTGATGCATGCTTGTATATGTGAATATGCACCTTCATATTTATGATTAAAAGACAAAAATAATGAGTGTTTAGCTTCTTCTTTTCTGTCATTCTGCTTTTGCATAGTTTGCAGGTGCAGAAATTAGTTTATAATGGTGTTTACAACAATCAGAAACCACAAACCAGAGCAAAAACAAAGTCTGGGAGAAGTAATTAGGTTAAGCACCTACTTTAATAATGGTAATTTCTTCTGGGATAACATCTGCGTAGAATCTTGCTTTGGGGTTAAGGGAGAGCAGCTATTTTATTTGGTTTATCTAGATTCTAGATTCAGAAAACACCACAATACGCATATGTGTGAAGAAACAAACAACCTCCTCATCTGGTACTATCACGCCTTAAGCGCACGTTGGTCATTGAATACATTTTAAAATTCATCAGCGATGAAGCCCGTGAAATGACAGAAAACTATTTTCCTTCACATTAATACTTTCTAACTGTCGCTCGATTATTGGTGTTCTTTCTGTAAATGTCCTGTCGTGTCTAAATGAAGCTATAAAGAACACTTACAGTAAAAGTCAGATATTATCTGAATGACAAAAAGCCATCACTTTAACATATTCCATGTCTGAGTAGAGCTTTAGATAACTAAGGACGGCACCCTGCACCTAGATCTGAGCTCATTTCTAAAAAGTTTGCTCTCTACACAGTCAGTTGAGCATCACATGAACTCGTATTTGACTTTACTTTTAATTCATGCTTTAGAATTCCATCCAGATGTTGCTTTGTGCTTCAAAAGCAAGATTTAATTTTGTTCTTTTCATGGATTTTTCCCCTTTGTTCCCCCCCACCCCACCCCAACACCCCCCACCCTTGCTCTGTTGTTCACCAAAGCTCTCCCCAGACAAAGGATTCAGCTGGCTTTTGATAAGAATTACTACATCGAGCCCTCGTTCGAGTGCCGCTTCGATCACATTGAAATCCGTGATGGGCCGTTTGGGTTCTCACCGCTCATCGATCGCTTCTGCGGGGGAAAGAACCCAGGACTGGTCACGTCAACGGGACGCTTCATGTGGATCAAGTTCACCAGTGATGAAGAGCTGGAGGGCCTTGGCTTCCGCATCAAGTACACCTTCATTGCAGGTAGGCACGCCCAAAGTGTATGTCTGCAGTGAATGTAACTCCACTGTACACATCAAAGGTTCTGAGTAAGATGTGAGAAAACAGACAGGAGAATCTGATCTCAGTGTGACAGAGAAGATCCCACTCTTCCCTAAAACGTCATTTTTCTGCATTGTCCATATTGTTTGTGTTCATTACCAGTAAAAAGAGACTGAACATCAGCATGCTGGACATCCACAGGTCACCCACGAAGTCTCCAATTTTACAAACATTACAGGCTTTCTCCCTTCACTTTTCCTGGTCTTCAGCAGAGACACGTTGAACATCAGAGCCTTCTGAGTTTGAACCCAATATGCCTAGAAATCAGAGTCTCCCATCAAACGACAGATATTAGCTTCAAAAAGGCCCTTTTCTGCTTTATTTGGCCTGCCTTAATGGGATCTTATCTTCTGTTCTATGCTTACCTTTTTCTGCTGTGTGGATTGAGAGTCACGCGCCTCCCAAATCTTATCATTTCAGACCCTGATTTCCATCTGCACGTGGGCGGACTGCTAAACCCCATCCCAGGTAAGCTCGGCAGCATTTCGTCGGTTTGTGTTCGATCCCTTTTGAAGAGCTCCTCTGTGCTCAGAAGCTTACTGGAGGCTATCTATCTCTGCCTCTGATGTGAACGCTGAACACACAAATGTACCTTGACAAGCACACAATTGTACATGAAGTGAAAGAATGTACATACACACTCATGCACAAATTTAAATACATGAAAGAACACACACCTCTTTTATCCTGCTCTTCCCTTCCTGTCTTCATGCCTTTGTTCCTCTGTCTTCTTATTGTCCTTTGTCCTAATCTGCTTCAATTCCTCCTTAAATCCTTTACTTCTTTAAATAAAATCCCTCATCTGTCCCTCTGTCTGTCATGCTGCTCTTCTTCCTACACTTTTCCTCTTTATTTCCTGCTCTTTATTCTTTCTCTCTGTTTTCTCTTCTCCTTTTTTTTTGCTTCCTCCTTGTGACCCCTTTCTCACTTTTCCCATGTTTTATCCCTCTCTTTCAATCCCTTTCTCTTTCCTCTTACCTCTCCTCTGTGGCTCTACAGACTGTCAGTTTGAAATCGGAGGATGGGATGGGATCATTCGCTCCAGTCAGGTGGAAGAGGAAGAACGAGTGAAGCCTGGTGATGCTCTGGACTGTATCTGGACCATCAGGGCTCCTCCTCAGTCCAAGGTCAGTATAAAGGGCCATTTAAGGGAATGATGGTATGTGTTGCATCTGTCCTATCCTTCAACCTATGTTTGAGATCTCCATTTTATAATAGCTACAGTCTGGTCTAGGCTTTAATTTTGATGGCTCATATTCAAAGCCATTATAAAATACGCAAAAAATGTATGCCTTTACTTCATTAATGTAGTTATGATATAAAACTTCTAATCATCCTGAGATCTCACTGCATATTAAAGTGGCATAAAGCACTCAAGGACTTTTAGTAATCTCTCTTGTGGATATTTGTTAAAGACACTGATGCTGGCTCCACTGAATAGACTCCAACAACGTTGGAGGAATTTTAAAATTTCACATCTGAACCATCAGTAACGTTGCTCTCAGTGTTTTAGCATCTCATTCCCCTTGAAGACACTGAAACATTTGGTGCGCGTCTTTCTCAGTGCTAAGAATGTTTAATTTGGTAAAAGCACTAATGTTTTCTAATGATTGTAATCATTGTAAATGGCAGACAACAAGCTGGACCACATGACAAGTGATACAAAATCTCTATTCACAGGTTAAGCATGCAGTGTATACCAGAATCTATGAATAGTTATCCAAAAAAGGAAATCTGATGGGAAATTTCTCATAAGACTTTCCGTGTGAGCAGAGTTTAAGTTGGCTGTATATTCTGAATATAAACAAGAGCCGCAGCAGGTCAGAATTTCGAAATAGTTGTGGAGTCAACTCTAAACTCACCCTGTTCCACCTGTCTGTCAGTAGACTTGTTTCAGCACCTCACCTTGACATCTGTATTATTTTTACATTTTAATCTTTTGTCCTCTTACTGTAATAGAAAGTGTGGAGTCAGTGCATGTTTCAATAGTAAATTCTAGTATCAACATGATCAAAACATCTCCTGTCATCTGACCTTGTCTCACTTGGAAATTACTTTTTGTCATCAGCACTTATAAATAAGTATGAATCACTTTTAATGTGCGCAGCAGCAGTTATAACTTTTGACCTGCTCTGCTCCAAAGAAAGTCATTAAGTAAACAGGCAGATGTTTATCTATAAAAGCCTGCAGTAGATTTCCTGATGTGAATATTTTTGTGTGAATGCATCTAGTAGTATTGTCTGCTCCAGTGTTTGAGAACAAGTCGGAATGGTCATGTCTGTATTGTGATTGTAATTTAATGCATAATGGATATGAGCAGTGCAGATACACAGAGATGAGGAAAAGCAATGCAGGCATATAAATTTTATTTATAAAATACAGCTCTGGAGATTCATAAGTTCATTTTCAAGCCAAGATTGAAAGTTGATGTGATGTGTTCTCATAAGTTCTGATATTTATGAGTGTATCTCTAAAACCCCATCGAATTTACAACCATAACCTGGCCAGCCTTGATTCACTACTGCTGTTTCTCCCTCGTGACTAAATGAGTCATCAGCACACTGCTACGCTATTCACTGGCCACACACACACACACACACACACACACACACACACACACACATATCTGTCACATACAGTTCTGTAAGCATTTACCCACGCACATGTGTATACACAGTAATATTTTATACATACACATGAAACATTCACGCATTACTCACACGCACTAACTTCTCTGACACAGACACAGATTTGTCCCCCGCAGTCACTTCACTGGTCCTACATGTGCAATATGAGGCAGCAGTGAAGAGGATCTGGATTTAGCAGCAGCTCTGAGTTGCCCAGTCAGACATTAGCTCAACGAAGCAGAAGAAACAGAGCAGCACATTCAGCAGCTACAGAAGAGCAGCTACTCAACTGCTGTGTGGTCGCAGGAACCTGTGTGCAAAATGTACTGTCTGTGTCATCTAAGTCACTGTTCCCCTGTGGCCAAGACTTGATCACACAATTTAAAGACGTTTATTTTGTAATTACTTCACAAGATAAAACCTAACACTGCTACATGTAAGTATATGTAGGCTAACTAATGAGCAAACGACAAGCTGCTGTGCAGCCGGGTCACTGGTCACAGTGGTGTTCATGTGATTTACAGAGGGAGGAAATGCACTGAGGTCCTCTAATGAACACACCACAGGCTCGTTAATAGGCTTTTCACACACAGCCTTTAGACTTTACAGTAGGAAGAGCACAGGTGTTCATAAAACTAATGATGGATGACTTTGATTTAGCTGTTGAAGTCTGAGGGTCCTCGTTTTGTGCAGGGTAGTGCATTGTCACACTGTTTTTTCTTACTGGGACACACAGAGCCATCATTAATGTTATTAGTAACACCTGTGCTTTTCCTTCTGTGACATGTTAAAATGTCTGCTGTGGAAAACACCACAAGCTCAAACTCAAGTTGCTTCTCTCTGTTTTCCTCAACAAGTATTTTGGTCAGTTACTGGTCATGTCATATAAGAAGAAAAGCACATGTTTAGGTTTATTGACAACTCTCCAATACATCTGCAAAAATAGTACAACATATCAGAATAAAGTCCTGGACTTATTTCCGTCATTTGTTCTCGGTGTTTGCACAGTTCACCACCTCATCAAGATGGCAACAGGCTTTTAGTGTCCAACGTTAAGATACTAATAAATAAGGCTAAAGAAACATGAGTCATATAAACAAACAGTTTATCGTTGTTTTACTATTACTCACATATTCATGAAAGACACTAATTGTTTAACATTGTTCAAGATGTAGCCTAAATATTATTGGATTAAATGATAGTTTATAATAAATTATTAATATCTCCACATTCTATTAAGGAATATTATTTAGCAGCCATTTTTTAGCCTTTGCTTTAAAGTCAGGAGAGTTTGACTCTGCCTTAATTATGAGAGGTAATTTATGGCACTAAAATACAGAGAGAAATGCTGACCTGTTGTACACTTAAATCTATAAAATGTTAGGTTTGCTACACTGGCTCTGGCGTTACAGTTACTGTGTTCACCAACCATAATCTGGTGTAATAACATTTATAGTATTTAGTTAAGCCTGTTCTAGGACCCTGGTGCTGTGTATGCTCACTAACTGGAATGGCTTGTCTTTAATGTTAATGCTTTACACATCTTTACACCTGCTACGACAAGATGTTTGCTGTTTAAATGGTATATCCAGTGACACACTGATGTATTTGGGATATCTCTGCTGTGTAGTGAAGTTGTGTTTGGGTTGCTAAGTTTACCAGTTGTTGAATGGAAACAACACAGCTTACACTGTAAACTTCAGCATCACGAAACTTGTCTGAATTTCCCTCTGGTATTCACTGCTGTGTTAGCTGTGTGACCACAGCTTCTTGGTGGAATATTTGGACATTTCTGACTTTATAACTTGAGATGGACCAACCAAGCAGGGGACTAGTTTTGCAATCTGACGCCAGACTGCTTAATTTTTGAAGGAGATGCTGGATCAGCTCACTGGCCCTCAGTCCCTGCAGCATTTCTCTGAATTGAGATGCAGCTGTGAGGAAAGAGAAGGGCGAGGGGAGACATGGCAAGCAGCACCATGACAGATATTTTCAATTAATTCAGTTGCCAACTATCAGTATATGAATAATGCACGCTCGCATCACAACTTAGATTAGATTTACTTTGTTGATGTTTGATTCGATTCTCTGTCAGTGCATCTTCTATCCATCTTCTAAACTGTTCGTCCTGTTGCTGTCCCAGCTGCAGGGTTCTGCTCTAATCTGATATAGTCTAATCTGTTCTAGTCATTGTATGTGTCTAAACAGTTTTAGTCATATTTGCTATTTTACTATTTAATGCATATTTTTCATCTATTTGCATTCATAAAGCGTACAGTTGATGATTATGTTTAGATAGCTGAGAGGTTAAACTCAGGTGTTCTGGTGTTCATGAGCCTCCACACTGATTTCCACCTCCTGTCTGCAGATCTACCTGCGCTTCATGGAGTACCAGATGGAGCACAGTAATGAATGCAAGAAGAACTTTGTGGCTGTGTATGATGGCAGCAGTGCCATCGAGAACCTCAAGGCCAAGTTCTGCAGCACCGTGGCCAATGACGTGATGTTGGACAACGGTGTGGGAGTCGTGCGGATGTGGGCCGACGAGAAGAGCCGACTCAGCCGCTTCCGCATGCTCTTCACTTCCTTTGTTGACCGTGAGTACCAGTCGTCTTGACAACATTGTGAAGGAGGAAGAAGGAAAAATAGGACCCAGGTCAAAAAGGCACCATATGTCATTGTCATTGTCACTACACTGTAACACCCAAAACATACGAGCCACTACATTATCCACACACAGAAACAGACACGAAAACATTGTGTCTGCATCAGTAGACAGACACCTCAGTGTCATTTCAGCCAGGAAAGCTAATTACACTGTGCTGTGTCTAGAGCACAGATATGCAAAAAACAATTATTTACTCCAGCATTTTTGAATAAAGCATCATATAATTTATTGATGTGCATGTCACAGCATGATACTGTGCTTATTATAGGTCACTTACAACAGGAAAATAGGATTTAATTTCCCTATTTTGGTACAAAGAAAAGCTGAGACGAGTTAATAGATCTACTGGAAGTAATCATACATTAAGCTTCATCATTCTTGAGGGACAAAGAAGGGACGAATGATGTTAAAGGTTGTACATTAGGTAACAGAAATTGCAAAGCGGGAAACTGTTTTTCTGTTAGCGCACCATAATATTTTCATTAAATGCCTGAATAGACTGAGATATTAATTGTCACATTCTCTTGCACACTTGCTAAACCCTGGGGTGAATGCTAATGTTGTCTTCATCAGCAAACCCATAACCATTGCAGTCAGAACTTAATGGCCTTTTAAATTCAGCAAGCGTGTTTTTTTTTTTTACTCTGAAATCCTTAAGACCATTTGGATCCTCATTAATTCTGATCACACAGTTCATCTTAGAGAAGTCTGAAGTCTCTTGAATGACTCCCAAACTTTATTTGGTCAGAGTCAGCCACTGACTCGAAGTTTACTTAGAGGTCAGGGGGAATCATTAATCTTTGTCACTCAGAGAACAAGATGAGCCTTTGCCTTTTGCACTCCATCATCCTCAATGGGCTCTAATCTTCCCACAGAACCCCCTCAGACATGTAAACCAGACACATTAAGGCTTTCCTAAGCCCACACATACACTCAAGACCACACACACACACACACACACACACACACACACACACACACACACACACACACACACTGCATACATTCAGACGTGAGGTGTGTGTGTGAGTGTGTAAGGAGGGATGTGGGAGGAAGAGGGTTGCAGCGTTGTTGACACCCTCTGAGAAACTGCATTTTGAAGGCGGGAGATTCATAATCAGTTTGGAAGTGATCACAGTGTCAGGGGAGCGACCCTGTCTGCAGGCTCACTGGGAGATAGATGGGGAAGACACTCCCAACACATACACACTCCTCTTCCACACACACACACACACACGTATACATGTCCCCTTGTCAAAGTTATTTAACCCTGAGGCAGAGGAAGCATGCAGGGAGAGGGAAGTGGAGGCTCAGAGCCCTCATCACAGTGGACCTCAGAGCAGGGGTGAGGCTGGTGGAGCAGACCACAATCTGTTTCAGTTGTGATAAAGACTCAAAGAGCGTGTCTGCACCTGCTAAAGCCTGTGTGGGCAAAAAAAAGGAAGAAAATTCTTGTCAAAAGGGGTGAGGAAGGGCAGTATGGAGACATGAACAAGCCATAGGAGACAGAGGTTGAATATTAAATGAATATTATACTGAACCGTGTGCATAAAGCCTCATGGTGGGAGCGAGATTTGTCTATGTGAAAGCCATTTATAGGTAACCATGCCATGATGCTCTTTGTTCATGCGGAAAAGGAAAATTATAGAGTATAATGGTTCTTACTCGATCTTCATGGTAGAGAGGAGATTTATGTGCAGCACCTGGAAATTCCTCGACATCCTCCTGGATCCATGCTCTTTATGCTTCTTTATTCATATTGTGGGTCTAAGAATAGAGACTATCCTTTGAGACAAATTTGTGATTTAGGATTTTGAGCTATATAAATAAAACTAATTTGACTCGTCTTATTTCAATAGATAAGAGGTAACAATGGAAAATACATTTCTTTAAACTCACTTTTAACACAGTTACATCTACTGAAACTCTGTGTGAAACTGTGACACTTCAGAATACATCTTTTAAATAATGTACACTGCTCTCTTCCTTTAACCAGGGGCTGGTTTCAGAAAAGATTTTGTTGTTTGTCTTTGATCATTTTTTTATGTTGGACTTTGGTTTGGCATTAAACCTGATAAGATGCTCAAACATGTCTAGTTGTAGAACATCATCTCTTGAACTAATTTGCGATGTATTCAGTGTAAATTAAGATCCTATTGAAACTAATAAACATGGCTGACGGCTTAGTTGATAGTTAAGCTCAAATTTCACATTATATGTGAGATCTGTGTATGAGTCTTGACTCTCCTCTAGTAAATCAAAGCAGAAAAATTAAAAGTAAATTTGCTACATCAGAACCTGATTTCCCAAAGCTTTTACTGTCGCCCCAAATGGTCTATACAAGACCCAGACATCTGCATCTTCCTCCTCCTCCTCTTCCTTCTGACTGGCAGTGCATAGATCTCCTGAGCTGAGCAGCCAGCATCAATTACTAGTCATCTCTGTCTCTGCCACCTAAGCCTTCATACATTAACAGTCACTGTAATATGGGGTGTCTCAGAGCACCTGCCTGACCATCTGCACCCCACAATGGCACAAAGCCATTTCTACCCGTACCCCCCGCCATCCCCTGCCTTCTTTTTTTTATCTTTTCCATATTCCTCCTCTCCTCCTGCTCCTATTTTTCAAACCGACCATGCAACCAACCAACCCACCCCCACCCACCCACCCATTCCTCTCAAACTCTCATGACATTAAGGTTGCAGCTCAGTGAAGCTGCCATCTCCTCCCTTCATCACCCCCTGATGCTGCTTGTAGTGTCTGCAGGAAATGATGATGTATGGCCATGTGTGATCTGTCTCCATTAGACCTCAAGAGTTTCAAGAAATAATAGAACATTTATCTTTTATTACACGCCTCTACAGATTTCTACAGCCAAATTATTGTTCTTTTATTGCTGTTATTGTTTTATTATCATCAAAATAGCTTCTGGTTCTTTTCACGGTGTAGTCATCTTTTACTCTGCACTGTTTCTCTTGGTTTTGATTAATTCCATTTTCTCTGTATATTGTCTTTTGCCTGCAGCCCCCTGTTCAGCCAATACATTCTTCTGCCACAGCAACATGTGCATTAACAACTCCCTGGTGTGCAATGGGGTTCAGAACTGTGTCTACCCATGGGATGAAAACCACTGCAAAGGTGATTGTCTTCTTCCTGACAACTATTACGGTTTATTTTGTTAGTTGTTAGTTTTTAGGGTTGGTATTCTTTATTCCTTTTTGTACTTACTTTTTTCATCTTCCTTTCGCCCTTTCTTTATTTTTCTTATTCTCTCTTCTTCTCTCCTCTCCTCACCCCTTCCCCCTGCAGAGAAGCGATCTAAGGGGCTTTTCCATCAGATCACTAAGACCCATGGCACTGTCATTGGTGTCTCATCAGGCATCGTTCTGGTTCTTCTCATCATCTCCATCCTGGTCCAAATGAAGCAACCAAGGAAAAAGGTAACTCATCATTTGTGACTTACTTTTTGTTCAGCAGGAAAGCAAACTAAGTCAGAAAAGAGGACACACATAACTGAAGCGATTGTGGGATTCCAGACCAAAGGGGGTCACATGTAGATTTGGAGACAGGGAAGAAAGAAGTCCCTTGGGATTTACACCATTACAGGTCATATAAAAAATAATCCAGTATATCAAAGTTTCAAAATAACATCTAAAGAGGTACTGGTACTGATACTAGTATATATGTATGTATATATGTATGTATGTATATATATATATATATATATATATATATATATATACAGCACCAAAATTTAAAAATCTTAAGTATGTACAACATATAAATTGATTTTAAGTGCTTATGTAAAGTGGAAATCGACTTTTACCACTTTCCTCCCATCCATCTTTTTATACTTTTAATTTAGAAGCTCTGAAAAAGTTATAGGCATTTTCTATAACGAGGCAACAATCAGTTGTTTGGTTGAAACAATCCTTAGGTGTATTGATCAGATATGATTGACGGCAACATTTGCAACAAACTGCCATCTGATTTTTATTCAGAAATTGCCAAATTATGAGCCCTGCTTATTTAAAACCAGCACGAACAATACAGACAATAACAGAATACAGAAATCTCTCACAAACAAACCTGTTCTAACTTTGGCAAAAATGAATGTTGACCCTAGTAATCATTTAGCAAGCAGTTGAGAAAACAGGAACCTTAAAGCTGCTCATTTATTGTGTTTTCGGACAGTAGTACATCTTAAGAGGGTTCTTCTGTTTGTTGTCTTGATATCAGCATGACAACTAGCGGCCTCCTAATCACTAAAGTTTAACGGTCTGAATGGATCTTCTTCTTTTCCAGGTTGTAGCTCGCCGGCCTGGTGTTTTTAACAAGGCCGGATTCCAAGAGGTCTTTGATCCGCCTCACTACGAGCTGTTCTCTCTGCGAGACAAGGAGATATCCTCAGACCTAGCTGACCTCTCTGAGGAGCTTGACAGCTTCCACAAGCTGCGGCGCTCTTCCACCATGTCCCGCTGCGTCCATGAGCACCACTGCGGCTCCCAAGCCTCAGTAGCCACTGGTGGCGGCAGCATGAAGCACAGCCGCACCACCCTGAGCTCTATGGAGTTATCCTACCACAACGACTTCTCCAAGCCACCACCCATGAAGACTTTCAACTCCACAGCCAGCTACAAGAAGAGCTGCTATGGCTACAAGCAACACTCACAGACTCACGACTGCGACCAGCAGGTCATCGAGGACCGCGTCACAGAGGAGATCCCGTGTGAGATCTATAGCCGTGGTGGAGGAGCAGCGGGAGGAGGAGCCACAGGTGGAGGGGCAGTAGGCGGAGCATCAGGGATAGCAGGAGGAGGGATTGGAGGGCCAGTGGGGATAACAGGAGGAGTGGCGATGCCTGGAGGAATGAGTATGGCGGGAGTGGCCATGGCAGGGCCTAGTGGCATTGCTGGAGGTATCGGCGGCGGGATGGCAGGAGCCTGCGGAACCCTCAGTATCCGTGGCAACAGCGCTCGTAACAGTACCACCATAGTTGATCCACAACAGCGCTCCATGTCCATGGACTTCTAGGTGGAGGGAGGAAGACAAGCAGAAAGAGAAAGCAGGCGGACCTTGCATTTCACTCATCCAGACAAGAGAGGGAAGAAGAGAAGACAGGAGAGGCACAATAATCCTAAATTGATCACTCCCTTTTCTTCTTCTACCATTGCTCTCCAAGCAGTGTTAATAGTATTGTGGGTAGCACTTAAGGATCTTTTCCACTCATTGTCTCATGTGGAGGTTTGGGCAGAAAGGGAGATGAGAAATAAGGGACCAGAAGAAGAGAGAAGCTGAGGAAAACAGTGGTTCTATTTTTCAGAAAGGATTTCAAATGAAGGAAGCATGGAGATGTCTCTTCTCCAGTCTCCTACTCATTTAAGCTCTCCCTCCATCAGAGACTTACAGGAGAATGTTCTCGCATGCAGATCCAGACTTCTCTCTGTTTGGTTGCCTAAAAGACCAGGAACCCACTCAGTTATAGGGAGAGAGGAAGGTGGAGAGACTGAGTTTTTACATTTATTCACCTGACATGCACAGATATATGATATATAGTGCGTCTTCTAATAATTTATTTGAGTCTTTATTTTTGTCAGTGTACTGTACTGTTAAATCCAGTATATATCCAGCCTCATGATGATGCTTGGCTTTTAACTCTTTAATCTTTTTCAAATGTTGCTCAGATGATTTTATGAAGATGACTTATCAATGACGTGGTGTTGATGATAATGAGGTTGATGATGAAGTTGCTGTTGTTGATGATGATCAGAAATATGATGATGATGATGATGATGATGATGATGATGGTGATGGCAATGATAATAATGTGATCTTACAATAATAAGTATGTATTTTTCATGGTTACCTCACACATACACAGAGGGAACGCTCCATTCAGTCTCTCCTCAGGAAGAGCACATGAAGAGACTGTCTTATTTTGGTAAGGAATAGAGAAGAAAAGACTATTTCTGCTCTGTGAGCTTTATAGCAAATGGGCATTCAGGCAATAAGTGAACGTTTGTGGAGTTCGAAATGTTTTGGTTGTGAAGCCTGGACTGAATCGAAAAATAGCAACCATCCCGCTCCCAAACCCCACCCTTACCAGGAGAAAATGTAATTGTTCAATTTATCCATGAACTGAGTGTTTAAAACAAGCACAACCTGTTTCCCTAAAGAGACAGACATGTAGCTTATATGGGACTCATTTATTATTTTAACCAATGGTTGTATAATTTCATTCTGTTGAATTAAATGAGAGCTTACTCACCTCCCTGTGAGCTTTTCTCTTCATTATATCCAAGACAGATGTTGCATTAAGGTAAGACAAACATTGTGGCATGCAGGGTGACAAGAAACAGTCTATACAAGATGTTTGGCATGATTTATTTTCTAAAAACTTGAAATATAGTTTATGGTTGAATATACAGGATTTCAGGCTGATTAATTCCAATAGCTGCAATATGATCACATCTTCAAATATTATGGGATAGTGCAGATCTTCTTGACTGTCAAATATAAAATAGTGAATCTTTGCAGCATTTTTTAAGTCTGTCGCTGACTCTCATACACACGCAAATTCCACTCACCCTTTCCTTTGCTGTCATGATGCATTTGTCTCGTGTAATGCTTACGGCATCCTTTTAAAATATGTTACATTCAGGTACTCATGGTCACATGCATTATGCCCTGGTCCTCTGTGAAACAGATGGATTTAGTTTGGAAGTCTTAAGGTAGCATAGATGTATGATAAAAATCAATATATTATGCTGGGATAATAGTTGGACTTTGCTGAGAAGCAGATCTTACAAATTAAAGTCTCTGAAATCACTTAGAATAACTGTGGGAATTGTTGGGTCTATGACTAATATTATAAAGAGTACAGTTGAGACCCCCTCTTTTTGTTAAGTGCCTTGAGATAACTTCTGTTGTGATATGGTGCTATATAAAAACTGACATGACTTGACTATTACATTAACAATTAACATGAATAGTTGAATATGGAGGGTTATGCATCACATACTCAAAAATGACTCACAGAACTACAATACGTCATTATTGGTGTCTACAGTTCACATGTTTAGCTTCAAAGTACATAATAAGACACTGGTTTACTCACTATTAAAACATTATCCTTCCTGTGTGTTTTTACTATAATCCCCTATGGGTCGCTCCAACATCATGGGGGAAGATACGAACATCAGTCAGAGGAACGAACTGAATGCAAATCCACCTTCAGGCAGGTACCATTTTTTTATCTGCTGATAAAAACCTACATGAAGAGCTGAACAGCTGTCTGGACATGGTATCTTGACTGTAAATACATCCCCACTGATCAGAATGATACACAAGGCTATTTGTCAAATAACATCCGTCACAACACCTTTTAAAATAGAAAACCATTGACCTTTTATTTCTCGGCCTGCAACCTCGTCCCTATGACCGAATCACAGCTGATATTCAGTACAGCATCACGACCTCGAGTGTGATATTGCTTTTATACAATAGTTCTACGAGCGCCATATTGGTTAAAAAAGCAAAAACAGATTATGATTTGTTTGTTTATTTCATCATTTATTTGGCAACGCCAACACAAATAGTTCCGCAACTGCACTGGTACTGGACGATTGCTAAGCAACACATAAACATCTTCCTGACCTGCACAGTGCACACTAGCTTGCTACTTTGTCTACGCGTTACCTCAGGTGTGCGCTGAAGTTTTTTATTTTTTATTTTTTAATTGAAACAGATACAAACAAACAAGGCACAGCATAGTCATACCAAAATCACAGACTTTTGCCTTGGGTTGAGCAACCTCAGTAATACAAAATATACATTGTGAACCTAATTATAAGGTGTGCGCTGAAGTATCCAGGCTTCTTCACTTCCCTTCATCCTCTTCTGACGACCATACAAAATTTAATTCAAATGTTCAAAATATTTCGTGAAATATTTTCATCCTTGAAAAGTTTGTTACAATCTAAGATGGATAACGATCGTAAATGTATTGATCAACGGTTAATAGAACGCATGTAAAGCGGAGAGATACAATACCCAGGGCTGTTGTATGTCAGCACTCATGGGAATGCCTCTCGTCCAATCAAATTACTTGGTCCGAACTAACTGTTGTATAAATTAATATAATTTTATATTTTAGTTTTATCTAATCAGAACATCAGCCTAAGAAAATAACAATTGCTCTGTAACAACTAATATCATATTTTATATGCAAATGAATATATCTTTGTAATTAAAAAAAACCTCAGTTGAAGTTAGGACTAGTTAAAAGTTGTCTTATTATGAGTTCCTGAATTCATTAACTGAATTCAAAACCGAATTTTTAGTCATGTGGAGACTCAGTAAAACTCAGAGGTAAATTTGTTGTAAATCTACAGGATGTAATGAGAGTTACAGTATAATATATATATTATACTGTAACATTATATATATGATTGTGTTTTCACAGGTTTGAATGAAAAACTAATCTCTGCAATATAAGTCTAGTCAAGATAACATATGAATAAACATCTTACCATATAGATACATGTTATCAGTGTTACATCATATGTGGTGTATGATAGTCAATAAGTCAATTTCAATATAATTTAGATGCAGCTATCAAACAAAAACACACGACATGCATTTCATAATAAAACAAAAAGAGTGGGACACAATTGTACATAACGAAAACATATGAAAATAGGCTACATAAGCACACACAAATCATATCAAAGGCACAGTGCACTAAACTAATCAAAAACCAAGCAGGCAGATGAACGGTATCTGATATAATGATAATGTTGACTGGTTATCTGATGTCATTAGAATTATGTAAAGACGATATAATTGAATCTATTTAATTTACACCATATACTATGCAGTCAATTAAGATACATAAAATTTCATATTTCTTTGATAAACTGTAATTTGAGTGGTTGTAGATCAGATCAGTGGTTATGCAACATACCGGCACCTGGAGGCAGCAGCGGACCCACAGACTGTCTAACTTTCCGGAAACTAAGACACGAGGCGAGCAAAACATTTTCCACCGGCTCTTTCTCTTTGTCCATCCACCACCGTGCTGAAGCAACATCCACAGCAAGACCATGGCGAATGTTGTAGATACAAAACTATATGACATTCTCGGAGTCTCTCCATCCGCAACTGAAAATGAACTGAAGAAGGTAATTCCACACGAAAGGCCGAACAAATTGTGGAATTGTACTATTGTCTGTTTACAGTTCCCAACTGTTAAAATAGCTACGATCAGGAAATGCGTTGCTATGCGCAGCTAGATAACGTTAGCGGTGAATTGGGCTAGCCTGCTAAACCAGTAAGCTAAGTGGCCTGGATGTTCATATGACGCTGCGGCTCGTTAAACGATTATGGGTGTTCATGTGATTTTTCATTGTCTAGCTACGGTCAGCTCGGTATTTTTTATTATCTTAAATATTGCAGTTAACGTGGGTAACGTTAACCGAAAGCGAGATTGAGGTAACTAACGATTGACTTCACGTTAGCTTTCGCTCAGGTGTTTGCCATGGAGCTAGCTAAGCCTGTCGAAGGTTAAGGAAAAGGTAGTTTGTGTGTCCCAAAGGCTGGAAACTCGTAGCAGCTAGCGGACTGGCACACATTTGTTAGGGAAGTGTAACAATTTAATAACATGAAGCCAACTTGAGTTTTAACCTTTGGATTTCAGATATTTGGATTAGCGTCACTGAACGTCAGCTCAGCGGTACACCAATTTAACGTTAAATTAACGTAAACGTTTGACATTATATAGGGTCATATTTTACAAACATCATTGCAGTGGAGCCTAAACGTTTTTCACTTCCAAATTCGTCGAGCCAGTTTATCATATAATGCGAACGATTAGCGGTGAGTTAAATTGTTATCGTCAAATCATCCTTCGCTAGCATCAGCTAGCTGGCTACACACAGGTATCATTATAACCATCTGATTGTGCGCATTTTTAGCCAATATTCTAAGGTTAAACGTTTTTGTTGTCTAGTTTTTAACGAACTATTTCTATTGTCTGACCCTTACTTGACTTCATTTGACTGTTTAGCCAACACTTTGGGGTAAACAGAGTTATTGGATCGTCATGTGTGGCTCGTGTTAGCAAGAGATGCTAATCAACATACGCACGTTAACTTAAACCTTAGCGATTAAATTGTCAGACATTTTGAACTGCCGGTTTTGACAAAGGGGTAATTCCGGGTGTCATGTATATGAGTAACTGTCGTCACCTTTGGAAACGGTTAAACAGTTAACAGGAGACCACTGAAGATAAACTTCACGTTATGTAAAAGCTAAACGCAGTTACAGGTAGTGTTTTGCTTGCGAAACATTAGGTTTCGTCAGGGAGTTACATGTGATTACGCAAACGTTAGATAGGATTCCTTCATGTGAGTTTGAGTCATGCCGGTGTGTAAATGAAGTCGACGATGCATGTCTACAATTAACATTATATTATTTAACAAGGCGTCATGTTTTGTCTACTTCTAGGCATACCGGAAACTGGCGAAAGAATACCACCCTGACAAGAACCCAAATGCTGGTGACAAGGTAAGATGTTAGTGACAATCCCCTCTGGTTAAAACTGAAAAATTTGTCATCATAGCTTTGTTTTTAATAAATACTGGATGGGTTGTGCTGTTTCTTTCTAAATGGAAATGGGAGCAAAAATTAAAATTAAATAAAAAAAAAACAAATGTCAGTTTGAATGGTTTGCTGTCTCACCAAAAATGATTGGAACCAGATTTTTTTTCCTTAAGCCATTTTTAGGTGGTTGTTAAAAGTCCAGTATGGTAAAGGAAAAGACAAGAAAATCTGTTTGCAGAGATCGGTGGTCAGATAGCCATTTACAAAATCAATTTTGGTATTGCTACAGTAAAAAATAGATAAATACAGCCACAGTGTGAAGACCAAAGGCCTACTATTTTTGGTGCATATGAAACCTGTATGCATATTTCTCATTATATTTTCCTTAGTGCTGACAGTGCTCTAAAATTACTTTACATTTTTGTTTTACTTTTCTTTCTAAGCCTTGATATTAGCTTGAGCCATTATTTTGTTTTTGAATGTGCAGCATTTCCTGAGCTCCCCCTACAGTATCATCACAGACCTCCCTCCGTTCTACACAACATTGTCAACAGCTTCTAAAGTAGCATTTCTGGAATATAAGTTGAAACATTAAATGTTAAGGCCCTCTTTTCCGTCTTTTCCCATGGCAGAGTGCCATGTTCTCAACAGGGGACCACATTGTTAGTAATAGGAAATGGCAACTCGAGAATTGAGCCTGGCGGAGGTTATTTGTAATAGGGGAAAACATTTGAATCGTTTGTGTGCGTGCGAGCTTAAGCATGCTTTGCCCAGAATGTCGTTGCTTTCGTTCCCACCACAGCTGGGGTAAAAGACTAATTGAAATCTTACTAGGTCCTGTGTGTTTTTCGCAGAATATGGTTGATAGTTATTGTTCCTATATGAACCTAACATGGAAAATTATTTTTTGTTAGCCACTTCAGTCCTCTTACAGAGGCTTCTGTTGTTCTAGCTTGTAGCAGCACTAGGTCAGTTAAGTTATTGGTTGCTGTTTTGTGTGTGCCTTAATTTTCTCTGCAGTTCTACTGTTCTGACTAAGTGCATCTTGTTAATTTTTGTTTTTATTTATTTTCTCCCAAAACATAGTTCAAAGAAATCAGCTTTGCTTATGAGGTGCTGACCAACCCTGAAAAGAAGGAGCTTTATGATCGCTATGGAGAGCAAGGCTTGCGGGAAGGAGGCGGGGGTGGCCCAGGCATGGACGATATTTTCTCCCACATCTTTGGTGGTGGACTCTTTGGTGGTGGACTCTTCATGGGCCAGGGGAGTCGCTCCAGGAATGGAGGTCGGAGGAGAGGAGAGGACATGGTCCATCCACTCAAGTAAGAGCAAGCTTGCACATAAATGCACAGACTACTTGAGTGTACTCCAAATCCTCTGTCTTGTGTCACTTCACACTATGTAAACAATCCACTTTTTCTACAGGGTGTCACTGGAGGACCTTTACAATGGCAAAACAACTAAACTACAACTTAGCAAGAATGTACTGTGTAGCACTTGTAATGGGTAAGTTGTTTAACCATTATTGTGCTGTAGTCCTCACTTATGTCTATTATTTAGTCTATTGCATTGTTGGTGTTTTGTTAATCCTGTTACGTGTCCTCAGTTTAAACTCTCTGTGGGTGTGTGTATCTATGCAGGCAGGGAGGCAAGACGGGTGCTGTACAAAAATGTACAACATGTAGGGGGCGTGGCATGCGCATCATGATCAGACAGCTCGCCCCAGGGATGGTCCAACAGATGCAGTCTGTGTGTACTGACTGTAATGGTGAAGGTAAGGGGCACGTTGATCCAGAACATGATCAGGCTTCTTCTGTGTATCATTAGGTCTGCCTCACTTTGTGCTCTCTGTCCAACCCCAGGTGAAGTTATCAGTGAGAAAGACCGCTGTAAAAAATGTGAAGGCAAGAAAGTGGTGAAGGAGGTGAAGATTCTGGAGGTACACGTGGATAAAGGCATGAAGCACAGCCAGAAAATTACCTTTGGAGGGGAAGCTGACCAGGCACCTGGCATCGAGCCAGGGGATATAGTCCTTGTCCTGCAGGAAAAAGAGCATGAGGTAGGTGGGCCAGTCTGCAAATGCTGTAGTTATATCCATCTTACCCTGCCCGCTGTATCCCCTGTACACTCTGTGTCATGGGGGAAATGTTTTGTTTTTTTAATTTAGGACACAGTTTTGCTTGTATCATAGCTTTATTTGTCGGTTACTGATTTTTTTCTTGTCATATAAAGGTGACTCTACTCCTAAGCTAACTTCCCTCACCTGACCTTAACCTCGCATTGCTAGATTCTTTAGAGCTTGAATTGCTCTGTGGGCTGCAGTTTCCCTGTGCAGTTCCCTATGCATAAAATGTACCACATATCTGGAACATCCGTTTGTGTTTTTTGGTGCCTGCTACATCAGCCACAGGAATGTGGGTGTAGAAGTGGCGGCATATACATATACTGTACAATGAGCTGTATAGGGGTGGAGTTTATTGTACATCAGTGGAGGGGGTTTATCGTGTCTCCTAGAAAAATGACAAAAAACAAATTTAACTTATAGCAGGAGTCTAATTGCCAAGTCAGTGTTCATATTAATGAGCTGCCTTGTGCAGAACTAATTAAACAGAAAAGAAGCATAAAATGTCCAGATTTAGGTGAGCAAGAAAAACTTTATTTAGTGGCATATCCTACTTTAGCACTACCACTAGGTGTAATGTAGCAGTTTTGGGAGTGCTGTGGTATCCTTTTTGATTGACTGTGAAAATTGACACGTGGAAAACTGTCAAAATACTCATATGTCAGAACAAAAATTAACTCAGTCAGGAAGGGTGGATTTCTCTGGATGTATTGTTCCATATTGGGAAGCAGACAGAGGAGAACCTTTGAGTTTTCACAGTCTGCACACTTACGGTGCCCAGGTAAGCGAGTTTACAGCAGTGCAGCAGTTAGGTGACCTGTCCATTGTGTTTCCCCGTCTTTAGTCTTACGTTTTGGCTGGACTCCACCCTTCCCTGGAAGTAGTAGTAGTTTCTGTATTTGCTATCTTTAACCTCCTAAGACCCGAACTCTTGCATGGCGTGCATTTTTAATTTCTCTTTGCTATTTAGGCTGATTGGGACCTGAGAAAAATGATGTCCACATATGAGGACATTAGTTTTAAATTTCGATTACTGGGTGGCAGTATAATATCCTCATATGTGGTCACCAGGCCCTTGTTGAGAAAAAGTTAGTATTGTGGTCTAGAGAACCCAAAATGTGAGGTCCACATATGTGGACGCCAGGTCCTAGGAGGTTAAAGGAATGATATCAGTGAGTCCAGTGCACTGCTGTATATCATTAGTGATTAGTGTCATTTGTTTGATTGTTTTTTTTTTTTCTTTTCTGCAAAGATATATTACACAAGTCAGTGTGCTGTTCTTTGAGTCATAAAGGCATGCATATCTTATTTCCATATGTTGAATACAATGAATGCATTCTGGTTTTCGACTGTGATATATGTGCGTAACCAGTTTCTTTGTGAGTCAGATTTTCCTTGTGCAGGTTAGAGGTTGAGGGCTATAATTTCTGTCAGGTTTACAGAGTTACATGAGCAGTTTGTGTCAGCAGTCATATCCAGCTGTCTGAACAATGAGGACCAGGTTGTCTTGATATTGTTGTGCAGTCAGAGCTGTGCATTGAAGACATGGGACAGATTGAAAAAAAACTCCAATTCATCACAATTTTTATTTGAATGACCCAATATTGATTCTTAAAATCCCAAGATTGATCTTTGCATTTGCGCCTTTTCTAAGTAAACATGTACGTCTTTGCTGAATGTTACGTGTTTACAGTGGTTACATGTTGTCAGGCAATCAGTAAGGGCGTCATGATGTGCGGCATTTCTGTTTTGTGGAAATATAGTTACTACAACATGCACAAAAGGTTATTTTAAGTTCAAAATTAACATTGATGGTAGTTACATTAGCTACATGAGTCACTGTTATTCTGGCTGTTTTGTAGCCAATATAAAGATCACATCTACATGAAGGACGCACTGAATAAAGACTGCACACTACTCTGCTCTGGTGGTACAGGTTTTTTACTGTTCTTGCCAAACTGTTTTTCACATGTAGGCCTTACAAAATAAACATCATGTTTTTGTCAGTTTGCTTTTGCCAAGGAAAATTAACACAAAGTTTTATAGTTGGGAAATGTGTTTACAGTTTGGCCTGCAATGTGTACTTGACAGTTTATTTTTAACACCACAACAGTATTTCTCACTTGTTGAATGTAGAAGAAGAAATGTAAGATCCCAGGATTCATTCTGAAGAGCGCTTTAGAGAACATTGGTATATATCAGATGTAACTGAAGCATCAAGACTTGAAACAAATGGAATCACATTGAAATTAATCAGTTCTTGACTTTGTGAATCCAAATCAAATCTGAAGATCAGTGCGATATCCTATTGATTTGAGAAAGAATAAGAATTTACAGATGTTCATACTGCAGTCGGACCAGAGGCGCTCTCATACATAAATGATTTGGGATGGTGTTTTAACTTTGCACTCATACAGCACAGCACTTCAGTCAAATGAGTGCCAGCCAGCTAAAGGCTCTAAGTGTACTACTGGACATCAACACATTGGGCTTAACTAAATCTGATTTTGAACATGCACTCAAAGCCAAGCTTTCTTTCACCGGTTCAAACCAGGTCAGCTTGCTAACCAGATCACATCTGTGGTAACAAATACTTAAGAGGTGCCTTCATCAGTAATTGGGCTTTCCTTGGTTCTTGAGTAAGATAATGACCTGAACCACACCTCTGTGTTAATAATAACATGATGTGGAGACAGTAATCTATAAACAATTCGTGAGACAAAGTCCCACAAGTGCCTGATATTTCTGGGTGGTGCTGCTGCTGCTGCAATGATGAGCTGGAACTACTGGTTACACAACAGTTTTTATTGTTATTATGCTTTTACCATCTAGCAGCTGAATCTTAATTGTCACAGGTAGCTGCTCCAGCCGTTCTTAATTGGGTTTCCTCAGCAGGTTGTACAAGTCAGGTTACCTCTGACAATGCAAACTAATTTTTTAGCTGAACTGGAACAGCAGTCTGAGCTGTAGTTATGTCCCTGGCTCTTTGTCTCAGGAGGCTTTTATCATTGATGTCAGAATGTGTCAGTGGATGGTGGAAGCAAAGTAGTTTACTACAGCTGGCAACAGTAATACAGATAGCGTTGACTCTAAAGAATCAGTACTCTAGATGTTGATCTGCCACTCCTATGATAATACATGGGAATAAGGCAGAGAGATCAGCTGTGTATTATCTCATAAACTTAAAACCATAAACACCAGTTAGTTGTTGTGTTAACAGCCAGAGTAATTTTGCATTGCATTCACTAATAAAGGAGAAGTTGAACAAATGTTTTTGCTTGCAAAACAATTGTAAATTCAGACACCAAATCTTTGGAGATTTTTGCACAAATGTAATCTATAATGTTTAATTCTGTAGTTTGCACTTGCAATGCTTCTTTTCCACCAGCAGATGCTGTGTACTCTGATAATGTTTTAGACATTCACAAGGAACCAAGTTGTCCCTAATTGATATCAACTCCAAAGTCCATAAAAGGTTCATCTACCAAGATTTTTAATCATCTTTCCTCTGAATTTTCAGACATACAGGCGAGATGGCAATGACCTGTTCATGAACCATAAGATTGGGCTGGTGGAGGCGCTGTGCGGCTTCCAGTTTATGCTGAAACACTTAGACGGCAGACAGATCGTCGTGAAGTACCCTGCTGGCAAAGTCATTGAACCAGGTAAGGCTCCTGCTGCATTAGTGTGATGAGGAAAAATGCTTATTGACATTCAGGCACATCTTGTAAACACAGATGAAATGATCACATGCTGCATTAAGCGGTCTAAATTTCAAACACTTCAGAAAAACAGCTGCAGTGATAAAAGCCTTATTTTTTAGTCATGTAGCATCTGACAAAATCAACATTAACTCAAGTCAATGATAAGTTTTTTTGTGTATTCAGCTACATTGGCACCACCAAAGGTTTTCTTAACTTTGCTACTGCATATCCACTACTTTCACCGGGGTGGCTTAGGTCATCCTTTTGTAAAATCTCCGTTTTCCATTTTCACACTGAAACACGAAGCCAGTGTTTTTAAGATTTACACACTATGGAGGCTGAGGGGAGACAAAAAGGCTGTTTTCATCTGGGCGGAGAGCTGAAACAAAAAGTAAAACCTGCATTTACAAATGCAACTGTCTTAATGTGGATGTGCTCAGACTAGAGTCTCTGCTCAGAGCTGAACACAGTGAGGAGGCATCTTTTCAGAATGTACTAGCGAGTGGGGTCATCAACATCCTCAGTGAGTTCTAGAAAGTCTTGGGAAAACTTACCAAACACCTTTCTCTTAGATGCTTTGGCTCTTACTGCAGTAGGGTACCTATACACCATACAGCTCATGGGATTTAGTAATAATACAGTATGCAGCATAATTAAATAGGTGTCTATAAAAAGTATGAAATGTCATAAAAATAAATTGTGCAAAAACCTTTTGTTTTTCTTTTCATTTTTCTTTTTCTTTTTGTTTGTTTTTTAAAACACTGCATCTTTTACAGGCTCAGTCAGGGTGGTGCGAGGAGAGGGCATGCCCCAGTACCGAAACCCTTTTGAGAAGGGAGATTTGTATGTCAAGTTTGATGTTCAGTTCCCCGACAACAACTGGATCAGCCCTGAGAAACTTGCGGTATGACACGTTACTCCTTTTATTGATCTAGAATTATTGATCTGTTGTTTGAGAAAATAGGCTGTAGATTAAACAATCCTGAAAGGAATCATTAGTTGGAGCCATACTGTGAATTTTGTGTCTTTTTGGTAAGGACATAATTTACTATGTCGTCTCAACACCGTTTTAAATGTGTGTTTCAAATTCAGTTGGATTTGTAATCATTAAAAAAATATTTTAGGCATCTTATAACATCAATTTATTGGCACCATATCAAAATCTGTAACTGTGTTGGTGTAGATCAACTCAAGCGAGTAAACTCACATGTTCCTCACAATGTTTTTAATGAGAAAGCTTAGGCCAATACAAGGAAGAATGTGCTGCTAAATTTATCCATTAATTCTATTCAGGGATTAGAGCTGTTCTGGCCATTAATGGGTTACTTATTGAGCGCTTATATCCACACAGTACTACTCCTTATTCTCCCTGAAGCTGTTGCACTCCTGGCCCCACAACCATCTGACGCTACTGCGGTTAGAAAACAGGCGGAGACAGTCTGTTAAAGCTGCATTATGATGAATATTTCTCATGTGTAGGAGCTGGAGGACATGCTGCCCTCACGGTCAGAGCCGCCCATCATCACTGGAGACACAGAGGAGGTGGACCTGCAGGATTATGATGTCAGCCAGAGCTCGTCATCAGGTAACCGCAGAGAGGCCTACAACGACAGCTCCGACGAAGAAAGCGGACACCATGGGCCGGGAGTACAGTGTGCCCACCAGTAATCTCATACTCTGTCTCACACACACATATGATCCACGTACTACTTTGGATGAAAATGTATGAGTTGCGGAGTAAACAAGGAGGTGGGTCAGGCTGAAAAGGCTTGGTAGTTCCTCAGACACAGATCAGATTTATTGAATCATGGCACCTGGAGTTGTTGATTATTGTTATTGACTGTGTGCTTGGATTATTTTGATCTTTGTCTGAGGAACTCACACTGGGGCAGCCCAAAACTTATTACACTGCACCTGAAACAGACAAACAGTAACTTCAGGTAGAAGTCAGACTAAGTATTTAAGATTTATCAAAACAAATGGTTGCCCCAGTGAACACTGTGCCCTGTAGGACTATGATCTGGTGTTCAAGGTGAACCCCCCAACCCCCAACCCCCACCCCCCTTCTATTCCTCTGTCACCCCTGTATAAGTCCATTCCCATCTGCTAATGCGAACTCCAGATCAAAGGAAGGAATGTTTCTTGTTTGCTGAGTGTGTGACTTGCATTTTGTTTTCATAGTATTTACAATAATTAATTTAAGAACTAACTAATGTGCATACACAGATAAAGCAGCTGAGTAATGTGACGTGCAGATCCTTGGACTTGTGTATTCATGGACTCATCCACTCAGCGCCATACATAGGATTTGTTTCAGATTTTTACAGCTTTATTTTCTTTGTAGGTTTTTACTTGTGTTATTCCTCTCTTTATATTTTAATTCCAACAGAAAATTGGTTATTGTGTATATCATTGAACTGGTTGTTGGTAAACTTCATCAGCTGCTGTATTCAAAGCTGTGTGATTTTTAAAAAAGAAAAATGACAGGTGAAAATGAGAAAAAACCTATAGCCTGTATCTGTGCTGAGACCATTTGCATGTAAAAAGCTTTGGTTCCTGCACTATCAAACATCAGTCAAATAAAGCAGCAGACTTCTTAAGAAAATGTCTATGAAGTTGTTGAATAAATTGTTGAAATATCATGCACTTTGTGTGGTTCCTTGTTTTTCTTCATTGGCATTAATAATCAAACAAAATGACTGAAATACCCCTGTTTGTATCTAGCCAAGATAGCATTTGAAGTCTTTGTTGCTGACACTTTTTGTCATCACCCAAACACCAGAGGGATGCACAGAATTTCTGTGGCAGTCAGAGCCTGACAACACAACAGTGGAAACAAAAACAGTTCAACAGTTCCTTTCCAGAAACGGTGAGTAGAACTAATCCACAAATACGGTCAGAACTGATTGCCAACTATTCTCAATAACTGTTGATGGCAAATACCACCTGCCCAAACCGCATGATGCCCATTTTAGATCTATCTTCTAATCTAAAAAGTTTCCATCATCAGTCAGACCCCATAAACATGAGCTCACACTCCATTCTCAATGCAGGCTGAGTAAATGGAAAGCTGTCCAGACTAACCACACTGTTGGAGTCAGGGAGAGAGATAATCATTACATGCACATGACAGTTGAAATACACATATGTTGAAAAAAAAAAAAAAAGCATTAAATGTTTTTCTCACTTGCGTGAATGGGTTTCTCATGCAGGTAGTTTGGTCTAATTGTACGGGTAATTTTGTTGACTGTATTTTACCAAATTTTCAGGCAACTGTACATTAAATGAGCTGAGGGTTAGGTTTGCAACATTTAATTTAAACTAGTAATTTTTCACAAAAAATTGCAAAATGGGGAAACTGCAAAATATGAGCCAAGAGAAATCCAAGCAATGGCACCATGACTGTCAAGAAACACAACTCAAGATCAATAAGGAGCCTTCAAGTGCTTGAGACCCTGGGGCCACATATACAATTAGCAGTCCTTCTAAATAGCGCTTAAGGTCCAGAGCAAAGATTTGTTAAGAGCTAAGAACGCTTGTGCTAAGTATTTCGTTGTATGTAAGAGATACTGTCTCCGGTGACTGATTGACATTTGTCAACACACAGGAACATGAAAAGGAATTACATTGCGTTATATTAGATTAACATAATAAATTATTACATTAAATTAAATCAATTTATTCAAATTACATTCTTGAATCAAATTACCGTAATAAAACATTTAATTTAAAAAGTTTTTTTTTTATTTACATTTTTAATAAATACTGTACAAAAATACAAATTCAGAAAAACATAACAAGGCACATTAATTCTTTCAGACCTATAATTTAGCACTAAAATACTTTGTGAATTACTCTCTGATCAACAACATAATAGTCCTAAAGTTAGGACTGAATGGCCCTTATTTTTTAGGAATTTCTCCTTGCTTAATTAAGTCAGTGTGGAACTACTTTTAACCATGTGATGTCTTCGAACAAAGATCCTGGATTAGGGGTAAGATTAAGATTAAATGGACACAATTGTGTCATTTTCCTCGACAGAAGCAGAGGTAATGAAGGAGTTTATGTATTTACTTATATAAAGTGGGTGGCATGAACGTATCACATATTTAATGAAAAATGCCAGGCGATTAAGTCATAAACACCAAGATGCCAAAGCGCATGAGAAACTACCCCCCACCCGCATCCGTAACGCTACATTGTAACTTTGATTACACCTGTAGCCGTGGCCTATCCTGCCCGTATTGTGTGAAATTAGTTTCACGTGAATGCCAAACTTGCAAAGTTCCCACCATATTATGACCAATGTGAGTCTTCAAACACTGTTTAGAAATGTGCCTGAAAAGTCCGTAGCGAAAGAACTAACGTTATTAGCGTGGTCAGGCAACGTAAACGTTATACGAAAGCTAAAGTAAAAGCAAATGAACAGTGACGTCAGTGAAACGAGTATGAGTGGGTCCTTAAGCCAGTTCTTCATAAACGCCTCTTTTCACTCCTGCTACCACCGGCGCCGTGGCTTAGTTGGTTAAAGCGCCTGTCTAGTAAACAGGAGATCCTGGGTTCGAATCCCAGCGGTGCCTTTTTGTTCTGCGTCTTTCCACCGTCCCATCAGTTCGTGATTTAATCTTTCTTTTAAGTAAAATCAAAGGTTAAACAGTACACTGTGTTTTTTCTAGAATCGTGTTCCGTGGTTTTAATGAAACTAAAGACATATAATGAAAATGTACTGTATATGTAGCCTACTGTGTCAATTTGCAGTCCATCCATCTGACCATATGAGGGCGAAAGTGAAACAGTTGACTGAAGCAAGAAGCCGTCAGACTACAATGGAGGGACTGGGTGAAGAAAATTCTGAGGCAGCCGCATCTGCGATGAACTCGTCATTTCATCAACGCCGTTTACGGCGTAATCTATACTTCAGAGTAGTGCCTACAGTTTCTACAACAGCTGTTTGTTCCATTCAGTCCTTGTATGAGGTGGAAAAGGTGACCCATAAACAAAGAATAATGTGGACCACTTTGTCTCGTTAGATGCCGAACACAGAAAAGGACCACAGTTAGAGCGGAAGTCAGACAGTTTCGTCTTCAAAATAAGACCTGCAATACACGTTTTAGTCGTATGGGACTTTGTTTAGTCTGTGAAAACACACCTTAGACCATCATTACAGTATGCACGATTGTTATATAACATAAAGCTGTAAAAGACCAAATCTTTTAATAATTTTGGTATTTAACAATGCTTTGTTGTTATACAATGTTTTTGTTCGCACACTTGTTCTGCATTAATGTATCCTATTTCATTTCCATGTTCAATTTCCTCACCTTTTCTGGCTATCTGTCTAGTTATCTATCTACCTTTAATATTGATCCACTTATGTTTTTGATGCCTTATTCTACTTTTGAAACTGTTGCATTTTAATTTTTTTTTTTAATTCTTCTCCTTTTCTTCACTCTTTTTTCCTGACAAGGGACAAGGGAGAGAGAGAGATGGGGGTGTTTTTTTTAGACGGATCAATGTGTCCGACTGAAATTTGAAACTAATTAAAGTAAAATAAGATCACAATTTAGTGACTTTTTTCTTTTTGACACCAGGCGTTTTTTATGTTGATCACTATCAGGAAATTCAAATTACATTCACTCTGATGGAAGTTTTAATGGATACTTTTGAAAAATCTGTAGATTAGTCATTCTTTAAGTACATATCGTGTTTGTGAAACTGTGTAGGTTAAGTTTATGAAAAAACACCTGAATAAGGGTTTACAACAAGTATTTCCTCGATGCATTATTACTTGTAACCGTTTGGTGTTGCTCAAAATGATTTAGTGTGGCTTTTATTTTGAAGACAATAACCGGAAGTCGTGTGGTTTGCTTTAGCTGCCTTTACTCTTGTGTATTGGCTGTCGCTGCAAAGGACAAAACGCTTTTTTTCACAGTGAGGATTCCTCGGTGTGCGCGGTGTGTGTGTGCTGGAAGTAGATGCGGGAGTTTACCTGGAGGACACACATGTCGAACAAACAGTGGAGACTGTGCCCGAGATAATAGCAGAAGTCCCCGCCGGACCATGGGACTGACGGAGCTGCTGCTCGGACTGCTGTGGTTCCGCTCTGCTGTGCTGTGTGCAGGTGAGCAAAAACAATGCATCCACACTGCTGTGATGTGTAAATGGATGTCTGTACACATCCTTGTCACATATCTGGGCCGCTCATCCTAATGAGAACAATGTAGTGTGCAAGTGATGCGGATCATCCAGGAGAATTCATTGATCAGATTGTATGTTTCTTGGTGGTTGTTTGCCTCCTCATCATCACTGAAGGTGCTGTCGTTTACAAAGCTCCTAACACTGATCATCACAGCAGAGCACTGCTATAATATCTCATGTTCACACCCGACCTAGTGGATGTTGTTTTGCCTGCTGCTTTCTCCTGTGGCACTTTGATAAAGTGATACGGCAGATGAAGACAAAAATGTTTTCATTGTTGTGATCGGATGGAGTGACAAGATGAGCCTATCATTGCACAGGAACCTGCGGGGCTATTGATCTGCGGTGGGAAAATGATCAGGGTTAGTGTGGAAACATGGATGCTCTTTCACAAATGTGATGCTGCTATCAGCATTACATCACTGCTTCTCTGCAGGCAGCAGGCAGTCACCCCCACCCCCTCCTCTCTATTATCATATCCCTCTCTCTATTGGCATGAAAATAAAGGAGAAGGCTGTCAGACCAATAGACAGGTCAAAATGTTACTGTGTGTGTGTGTGTGTGTGTGTGTGTGTGTGTGTGTGTGTGTGTGTGTGATTTCTGAGAAAAACCACCAGCTTTTTCACAAACACACACTATCCCAAATGCATGTCTGTACTTGTTTTACCTTGCACCTTTGCACACAAAGTACTCTGAAGAACAGAGTCTCTCTCTCTCTCCCACACACACACACACACATCATTCTAATCAGCTTCAGACTTTTCTAGCTGCGGTAGTACAAAAAATATTACAGTGAGGCTAGTATCTCTTTATGTCTTTTTTTTCAACACCCTTTCAGAGCTTCAGCGGATTCAGATTTATTTTTTGAAAACAACAAGAATGAAAAATTGCAGGGCTTAGTATTGTAATACAGCAAAATGAAATCTAAAACCAAACGCTTAATCGACATGTTTTTCTCTCAGGTACTCTGCACAATGTCAGTGGTGGAAAGTATTCTCTACTTCAATACACTTTTGAAGTTCTTTATACTTCATTTTTTTGTAGTTTGTGTTATTTTATTCCTCTACTCTACTACATTTCAGAGGGAAATGTACATTTTACTCCATCATCTTTATTGAACAGCTACAGTGAATAGCTATAGTTACTTTTAGTTTAAGATTTTAGATATAAAAAAACCCAAATGAGCTTATAGAATATTATGCATTGTGGTGGAATCTGACCCTTTTGGCAGGTGACACCTTATAACATTTTTATGGACTTGTTAGCATTTGAACAAATTGCATTAGGTTTCTGGTTTGACATACTGGTAACAACTAGAGAACATTCAGTAAAGTAAAACATTAGAGTTGTACTCCGTCTTCCAAACGCAACATGTGTTGTAGCTGCAGTACATTCTGTTCTATTGAGGCTGCTGTGGGTAGAGGAACCGGTACAGTGGATCTCCTCGAATATCTGTTGCTGTTATCTGACTCGAAACATTTTGACAGGAAATTAAGTCACAGTTAAAATGATTTGAATTTGTGCATCGGTTTGGCAGAAATAAAATACAGCAGCGTAAATAAACCAAACTCATCTAAACATAAAGATGAGACTAAAAACCAGTGAATTTAATTTCTTAGTAGATCCTGAAGATTTGTCCGACCTGCCACCATCACATTATTCTTTGACTTTAAGTTTGAAGGTGACGAAACTGCACTAATTGTCATATCGTATAGTTACTTTAATTTATTGATGATCATAAAAGATGTAATTTAGAACATCTGCTGTTGAACTGTGATCAAAAACTCAGCGTCATTGCAGCAAACTGCAGCTCTACTTTACAGACTACTTTGTCCAGTCTAGCTTCATGTGTGTGTGTGTGTGTGTGTGTGTGTGCGCGCGCGCATGCGTGTGTGTGTATGTGTGCGTGCATGTGCGCGTGCGCTGAGCTAGCTGTGTCTAGGTAGTCGATATCCATCACTGAGCTCTAAATGATTCCTCCTCCCGCCCCCTGCTTCCCTCTGCTGACTTCACTGATTCATCAAGAAAGCTTGAAACAAACACACACACTCAGCAGAACTGAGCTGACTCTATGCTGCGTGTTAGCATTGGATAGTCACTGTCAAGCAGTTCAGCTAATGCTCTGTCTCTAAGGTTATGGTTAATTAAGAGGCTTGTTCGACAGCTTCTTCTTGCCTGTGTCTCATTTCTACTGTGGCATTAAGCAGTAATGAGATGATTAAACATTGAACTCATTGCTCTATATTCTTGTTCTCAGCACAAGACAGACAATAAATCCCTTCCATTGGATTCTTTGCCTGCGCTTCACGCAGGCCTGTGTCCTATTTCTGGTGTTCCTCTTGGCCACCTCACACTGTGTTATTCCCTGGAGCCATGGTGCGATGGCAGCAGGTGATGCTGTTGCCTTGGCTGCCAGTTTGACTGCTGCTGCTGCTTGGCCCTGTTTTGGCCCCCATGTGATCAGCACAAAGCTCCTCTGAAAGGCACTGAGGTCATTTGTCTTGCAGAGGGATTGTTTTGAGCATTGATCAGAGACAAAAGATGAGAACTGTATAAAGCAGTATATACGTTTTGAAGAATGAATGTGGTGATGTCCTTTTATGCATTACGGTTCCTGCTACTGGCTAAGGTCAAAAGAAAGTCTGCGGCTGTGCTGGATGTATGTTTTAATAAAAGAAAAAGAGTGAGTGGTGTGTGTGTGTGTGTGTGTGTGTGTGTGTGTGTGTGTGTGTGTGTGTGTGTGTGTGTGTGTGTGTACTGTTCTGGCAGTAGCAGTATGGATCCTGCTGAGCATGCATAACTCTTCGTCCATCATACATAAAGGAACAGATGATATCTCTCTGGTGAAAAGTAGTGTAGTTTCCCTCCTTAGAATTCAAGATGACAAAGATTCCTCATGAATATATAAAACGTAGGAGAAAGTTCATAGATCTACTGATGTGATATGTTCACAAGTGCTGGTGATATTCTCTATTTCTTTTTTTTTTTTGTCAATAAATCCTTTGAAAAGATCAAAACCGACAATGGAGTGATCCTTTTAACAAGTATTTTCTGAGAAGCCAGAGCAAGTGCTGAACGATCCAAAAAAAAAAAAATCATATTGTGATTTTGTTATGAGTTACAACTTTAGTTGGAATGATTGTTTCTGCATTTTTTTTTCACTGATAAAAATCGATGCTCTCTTATGTCTGGAGAATATGATTTGTAGGCCAGGGCATCTCTGTAGCACCGCAATGCTTATGGTATTAATTTATGGTCTGTTGTGACTCATTTTACTTTTATCAAAAAAACTTCAACTCCTGCGACGTGGCCATATTGCGATTTTGATAATATTTCAATTCCTTGTTCACCCCTAGTTAGAGCTTGATATACCTTATTCCTCTGTGTCAGAGCTCCACTGTTGTTCAAATAATATTAATAACACATCAGTGAACTTGACTGATGCACTAGGTGACATATTCCTTCATTGCCATGAACCCACCAAAGCATCATGCTGCTACAAATACTCACTAGCACAAAAAATGTGTGATAATCCGCAGCTGAAAATAGTTCCCAGTACCGCTATTTACTCGTGTTTGAGTAACATTTGGCAAAAACAACAGTACCCGGCTGTTATAGTAAGTTATTGAGATTTTTTTTTAAAGTTAGTTAGTTAGTTTTTTAATATTTACGTTTATTTCTTCAGCAGGAACAAATGAGCTTGGGTGCAACAGACAAGCTGGGAAAGTCAGAAAGTATTGAGAGACGGACTAACTCGTTGTTGGCTTCAGGCTTTTCATGGAATTTGTTGACAATAGCAAAAAATACAGAATATGGACAGTCTTAGCTTTTAATCAACGCATTGAAATTCTGCCTTCTCTCTCATCTTGATTTCTGCTGAATAAGAGCACCTGTACATTTGAATAATGAATGCGTGCATGTGAAGCTAAGGAGAAGTTGCTACCTGATTAACTAACTAGATGTGCAATCGCAGCACAATGACTAGATAAATGAAACTCTGTGGAGTAGATTTATTCATTTGTCTCTTGCCATCTGTTTATTCATCAAGATCTAACACTGTAACATAATAATACCTCCTCCAGGTCAGTCACCTCACCTCATCTCCCTGTCTCTTTGTTACCCAGCAGGCTGCAGTGAGCGGGTGGAGGTCCATACAGAGCGGAGGGGTGTGATCTACAGCCCCTCCTGGCCTTTAAACTACCCCGCTGGAGTCAACTGCAGCTGGCACATCCAGGGAGGTCAGGGGGAGGTCATTACCATCAGGTAGAATCGCTCACACATACACTAACACGCACCTGACGTTTGTTTTTGAGAAAGCACCTGAAACGATCAATGCTCTGCCTTAGTTTCCGAAACTTTGACTTGGCCGAGTCGGGGAATTGTTTGGGAGACTGGCTCCTGCTGACTCCTACGTGGAATGGGGAATCCAGGCTGTGCGGCTCTATGTTGCCTCCACCCGTCATCTCCACCAGGGGGCGCGTTTGGCTCTACTTCCACTCTCATGCCAACAGCTCCGGGCAAGCCCAGGGCTTCCGCCTCTCTTACATCAGAGGTAAGCTGGATGCGGGAGGATGCTGAGGTTATCTAGTTTTATAAGGTAAAATATGTAAATGATCTGAAGGATGAATAATGAAATTGTCAGTAAAGTTGAAGCAAAAAATACCAGAGCTGTGAGTCGTGCACTAATTTATCACACTAGTTAAATCATAATGCCCTTATAACACCCTGTCGTTATAGCAGTATTTATATTCCTCTTATGTTGCATAGAAATATGTTATCTTGTCACTAGACATTGATGGGTCTTGGCTCTACTCTGGGACAATACTTGAGTGAATAACTGCATTGTCTGTATGTTTTCAGGAATTTCCTTGTGGCTTTCGGTATGCCTCAGCAAATCATACAGTCGAGGTCTGGGACACTGGATCAGGCTTTAGAGTAATTCAGACAGTGTATTAAAATGTACAAGTGGAGATTAGCTGCCAGACTGAACTGAAGAGTACTAACTACTACACATTAGGCAGCGTTGATTTTTATTATATAAAATGATTATTTTTGGACTGGTTTCCTCTTTAAGCTGTTGTGAGTGCATGTGCATTTATGATTGTAATGATGTGCTAATTCTTTTTCATCTGATCTAGTGCTAATAAAGTGCACGTGCGTAGGCAAACTGTTTGTGTATATACACATTTTGTGTGTTGTTGCACTCAGCTGCAGTAAATGTCAGTTTTTGATAGTTCTTTCTCTTCTGTGGTTCCAGTCTGATAATTATTTTCCTGTGCAGGTCATCTGGGTCAGAGCAGCTGTCAGTCAGATGAATTCCTGTGTGGGAATGGGAAGTGTCTTCCTCGCTCCTGGAAGTGCAACGGTCAGGATGAATGTGGCGACGCCACCGATGAACGCAGTTGCTCCCCCCCGCCCACTGAGGCCCAGCCTGGCGTCTGCCCTTTCGGCTCCCTGCCGTGCACCGAGGTCCAGTCCACCCGCTGTCTGCCTGCCGCCCTGCGCTGCAACGGAGCCCGGGACTGCCCTGATGGGACGGACGAGCTGGGTTGCCCCGACACCACATGTGGCAAACGTCTGGGGAACTTCTACGGCTCTTTTGCTTCCCCAGATTTTTTCCGGGCCAATCGCAGCGCTGTGACAAAGTTGAGATGCTCCTGGCTGCTAGACACCCAGGACCCGAAACCCATCGTGCTGCAGCTGGACCTGCAGCTTGGGCCCGGAGATTCACTGCATGTTTACGATGGCCTGCTGCAGCAGGCGGAGCATCTCTTACAGGTGTTGTCGTATCATAACAACAGGCGCCTGGCGCTGCTGGAGTCGAGCCGAGGACAGATGAGTGTGTTGTACATGGCCCAGCCTCACAGCCCTGGACATGGCTTCAACGCCACATACCAGGTAGTTCAATCTGGGATTACTGCATCTTGTTTTGAGAAAGCTTGAAACCTTTCATTCATCTCCATCTATTTTTCAAAAGTTATGGTTTAAATCTACCTTCTCCCACTGAAGCTTTTTTTCCCATGTGTCATAAGGATTCAACTCTTTTCTGAATAATTTGGTTGATAGAGAAAGTAACTATTCTGTTCAGAGTAAATCATCCTATTGGTGTCCAGACCGTGACGTATTTCTCCTCCACCCTCCCAGGTCAAAGGTTACTGTTTTCCTGGCGAGCACCCCTGTGGCAGCGATCAGGGCTGCTACTCTGAACGGCAGCGCTGCGACGGCTATTGGCACTGCCCGTCTGGCCGTGACGAGGAGGCCTGCCCGACATGCCCAGATGGGGAGTTTCCCTGCGAGGGCGGTACCGGAGTGTGCTACCCAGCCTCGGAGCGCTGCAACAACCAGAAGAGGTGCCCAGATGGGTCGGACGAGAAGAACTGCTATGACTGCCAACCTGGAAACTTCCACTGTGGGACTAACCTCTGTATCTTTGAGACATGGCGGTGTGACGGGCAGGAGGACTGCCTGGACGGGAGCGACGAGAGGGACTGCCTGGCTGCAGTACCCAGGAAGGTCATTACTGCAGCCCTGATTGGCAGTCTGGTCTGTAGTCTGCTCCTGGTCATTGCCCTCGGCTGTGCCCTCAAACTCCACTCACTCAGGAGCAGAGAGTACAGGTGGGGACACGACAACTCTGTCTTTTTGTATTCAGCATTTATTACTATCATTTCTTACTTGGTTTTATCGTTCCTTTTGATTTATTTAATGTTTTGTCATCAAAGGTCAAGTGAAGCCCAAAGATACACTGTCACTCACTCTATTACTGCATCTTATTGCTGTTGATGGTGCAGATGCTCCAGTGACTAAATGACCCACAGCGTTTTCCACACTAAGATGTTTTCTTTATGACAATCTCCAACTCTCAACACTTCTTTCCTCCTGACTTGTTGTCTGTCTGCTCTTTGTTCTTCTCTGTCTCTCTCCCTCTGTAGAGCCTTTGAGACTCAGATGACACGCATGGAGGCAGAATTTGTTCAGAGAGAGGCTCCGCCCTCCTATGGTCAGCTGATCGCCCAGGGTCTCATCCCTCCAGTGGAGGATTTCCCAGTGTACAGCCCCACCCAGGTAGTGCGTTCACACATAATTACACACTGAGGGATGTGTTTTCCTGAAACTGGATTTGAGTATACAGGTGTGACAATTAGTTTTTGAATGGGCAGAACTCTCTGCATGAAAGCGAACAAGCATATTTCTCAAAATCTCAAACTATACAGTGCTGCAGAAATGAGTCCTAAAACCCGGAAATAAGTAAGCATTTTAGCACTTCCACTTCGTCACGAAGTCTATGGGTTTTTAGTTAGATGACTGAAATAAGGTCTGTGGTTAACACAAGCAAATAGACATTTTCACGTTTTATTATATGACATAAAATACATCAGTAAATACCACAGTCGTGATTCTTTAAGCTTTTATGTCTCCTCGAAAAGGCCGGTTGCTAACAAGCGGCTAAATGAGACTACAGATGTTGTCAGGGACGTTAAACGTCATTACGTCAAACACACACTCTACTGTGTTTATACTCACGCGATTGTAAACTATTACTAACTTTGTAAGAGGAAAGGCTTTTGTTGAAGAGGTACGAGCTAAATCAAACTCTAAGTTGCAAGTTTAGCAGTGGTGACACTGACGTCATGCAACGGTGGTGTAGTTTGTTAGCTTTTTAGTTAGTTAGTTGGTGATTGTATTGCTTCAAAAATCATAAAACCTGTGTTCATATGTGATTATCTTTCTGATCAAAAAAGTGCGCTGTAATGCTACTGCTGCACATAGTATGAGATGTGATTGCATTTGAGTGGCAAAGTGGATCCTTGCAATCTTACACAACAGAAAATAATTTGGTTATCCAGAGGAAATGGTCTTTTGAGTTTAAAGCTTTGAACTTAAAATCAAAACGCACCAACAGCTTTGATGGAGCTAAGGAGTCATCCTGAGGAAGACTGCTGTCCTCCAAATGATTTCACTGAGTCAACTTCAAATCGATCCACCAGGCATAAACTGCAGCTTTGTCTGGAAACAGGAAATCAAGAGGATAAAAATAGATGTGAATTGAATTGCATTTACACTACCGCTCGCAAGAATAGGACGGTAAGTGGCCACTTTATCTGGTAAACTGAGCTCGACAGTTAGATAGAAAACAGAATTATAGCCTCTCTGTGTCTTCCTCTGCCCTCCCTCTCCTGCAGGCCTCCATGTTACAGAACCTGCGGCTGGCGATGCGCAGACAGATCAGACGTCACTCAACGCGGCGCTCCACCTCCTCCTCCTCTCGACGGCGTCTCGGGCATCTGTGGAGTCGCTTGTTCAACAGTGGAGGGAGAGCCAGAGGCCACGTCCCACTGTTGGATCCCCCTGGACACACACAGATCACACTGGGGCTCCACAGCTACCGAACTGTGGGGGAGCAGGGGCCTCAGGCCAGGGCCAGGGATCAGCTTGGGGATGAGCTTGATACAGTGGGTAGCGGCTCCAGCTGCTCAGCCACTATGGATCTGCAGCCCTACACGCCAGAGAGCCCTGCCTCACCCCTCTCCTCGCAGTCAGTGGACAGTCCAGATGATGAGGAGCCATCACCTGTTAGCAGGGAAGGCACCAGGGCTCCACAGTCTGAGCCTCCCACTGCTGGTCAGAGTGACTCTTCAGCCCACAGTGGACTTCCTCCTATCCCCCAGGAAGCCTCTGTGTCTCTATGCCACCCCCGGGCATCTAGGAAACTAGTTCTGGAGCTTGCTGTCAACCTTAAAGGTGTTTCCTTGAGACGTTACTCCCCTCTAGGGCCCCTGTCCCCTGTCTCACCCCCTGTGTTTCCCAGCAGCTCCCAGACAACAACAACCCAATCTCACCCACAGGTTCCAGAGGTGACCTCACCCACTGAGCCCTTGTCTTCTTCTATGAAAGCAGAGGACAGTGACAGCCACTTTACTGTGGAAGTGCCAAGCAGGGACAGAGGAAGCAGGGATGAGAGGAGGAGGGAGGGCAAGAGCAGGCTCTGCAGGTTCAGCAGGACCCGTAGCGACGAGGGAGGAGATTCGAGGAGGGAGACGACGCCATCCTGAAAAATTTAGGAAGATACTCTCCATCGCCTCAACCTGGTGTTGACAATGTCTGCTCTGCTAAAGTGTCCTTGAAATGTGTCCCCACCAGATCCAGAGGTCAGACCCGTACCTTAGCCCGCCACATGGAGGAGGTACAGTATCAAACCCAGTACAATATAATTAAGCCCATTCAACACTTTGAATGCTTAAAAATCTGCGTATGCACAGAATTATGCACATGCAGCCTTTTCCTAAGATTATTAAAACCAGCATTGGTAGTGCTTATGGTGTGTGTTGTAAATCTCTTGACTCATGATGACTCCCAGGATTAAATGCAAACAGATTTCTCTGTTTAACCTGTTCGAACATAAACTTCTCATGAGTCTGTTCCAGAAAAATCACACAAAATTCTGGCCACTAGTTCCAATACAATATTGGCAACGTGTTCGCCAAAGCAGCCTTTGTGTCGTTACCCAGAGCCATTACACACCGCTATATACTGTGAACCGTTAAAGCCTATTGAGTGATCACATATGAATTTATCAGATTAATGATGCTCTGCTCCGTCTTATCCCCACTTTAATGTGTGAGCTGGTGTTATGATTTTTATTGTATGACATTTCTAGACAGTCATGATTGGCTGTCGTAATAAAGGATAAAGCTGGTAATATTTTATATTTTTGTTATTGTTTGAAAAGGCCAAAACCAGTGATGCATTTGTCCATCAGTCAATAACTTTCGACTTCACCTGCCTCTGTATATACTTGCATCTTTTTTAAAAGGCTAAATAATTTTCTAAAACACCAGGGCAGTGAAGTTTTCAAGAACCATAACTGAAACAGGAGTAAATAGTGCATTTGTTGGTGGACTATTTTCAGCTGTGGACTAATACACATTTGGTGCACTAATGAGTATTTGGGACAGCAGGACAGTGAATAATATGCCTCATACAACAGTGTGACTCATTGATGTGTTTTTAATAAAATGGAGTTCTGTGGCAGGTATACACTATTTCAAGCTACACAAACAATACTTGTTAGGAGGATTAATACATTGTTGGTTTTGGTCTTTACACTGGGATCTTTCCGCAAAAATATGAAATATAGAATATCACCAGACTTACCTTCTAAACGCAACTTTGAACCAACCAAAAGTTCGACATTTTGGGAAATATTATTATTTGCTTTCTGGCGGAGAGTTAGAGGAGAAGACCGATACCACCCTTACATTGTATCTATCCATAAATTATATGGCTACACCCAACCATTCAGCTCAGGTTAGCTTAGCACAAAGGCTAGAAACAGGGATAGCTAGTGAGCATTAAAGGTGCAGATAAGATGATTTTGTTGCCTTCAGAAAGAGCCAGGGAAGCTGCGTTTCCAGTTTTCATGCTAAGCTAAGCTAATGGGCTGCTGGCTCCTTATGTATTTACAATATGAGATGACTCTTAGCCAAACAACAAATAAACATAGTTTCCAAAAATGTCAAACTATTCCATTAACACTTGTGCAGTCTCAGTGAATCATGCAGCAGTTCAGTCATGCCAAACCTTTGTCAGTATTTATTCAACACGTATGTTTCGAGTGCTAATCTTCTTCAGTGACACTTTGACCCCTTTTTACAAACATGTTAAGTTTTGGAAGATTTTTTATCATATTTCATCAGTTTTAAAAACATATACGTGGATGGAAACTGAGACTGTGAGTCCTATAGTGAATCCTCTTACTCTGTTCACCTCCTCTTCCTTAAATCAAACCCTACCTGTCCTCTCCATGCAGCCTTTCGTCACTTGAATGAATCCACCTGTGCGCTCTGATTTTTATTCAGTGCAGTGAAGAATCTATGTGCATATCCAAGAAATGTTAGAAAGAGAGTCACTTGAGAAGACTGATTGTTTGTAGAGTCTTCCTCTTCAGTGTTGCCTCTGCAGTACTGCTGACTGCACACTGGCCACAGCAGACATCTGGACTGCTGGTTTATTTCAGTGGAAAATCACATCTGTGCTGTGGAACTTTGACAGGACGTTAAAGCAAAGACCTCTATTCTTCAGTCTTCAGTGGAGATCTATACTAGTTCTTCTTCATATTTCTCTTTCTGCCTTGACAAACATTGAACTTGATTAAACCTGGTCACCTTGAGTGTGTAAGACCTTTTGTAAAGCCCGTCTGTCCAAGGTATGACACTGGTAACCTTTTGCTAAACACTGTTGGACTTAAAGAATGTACCCATTTCATTTTTGTTGAAATCTGTGAATTTCTCCCTCTTTTACTGCAGGATATTGATACTGAACATCAAAGTCAAATAATCAGTGTAGGTAGGGAGAGTATGAGAAATGACCTGCAGTCAAATTCTGGTAGATTTTTAGCTGCGGCGTCAGGTGTCGGTACTAAATACACCGTCATTCCTGCTGTTTTTCCTTTAAATGAGCTGAACGTGCCATTCTACCCTCATGTGCTTCCTTCTTATAGAAGTTTTGCCGTAAACAGCTGCTACATGTTATGTGCCATTACAGATGTCTCCATACCCCTTTCCAAATAATTTCTGCCCAAGAACCTGTTCTGATTCCTTTTCCTGTCTTCGAGATACAGAGAAATACAAATCACTTGTATTTTTCATTCCTAGCTGTACACATTTTTTTGCTCTTTTTTTCCCCATTGTACCTCGTGTTTTAAGTTCGAAGCCAGTCAGTCCATATTTGAGTTTAAGGGAAATAGTTAGCTGCTGTTTGAAAGTATGTCCTTACTTGCTTTGTGATGTACAGATGTGTTTTAAATGCCTTAATGGTTTTTCATTGCCATTGTAATGATCATGGACATTTTCATGAATCACAGCTGTGGTTTACATGTTTGAAGAGATTAGATTTGACTGTGTGTCTGAACGCAGATTTATGATATGACACGTAAAAACTGACTGCTATGGAGTGCACTACTGCATCAGGAATCTTGTCTCTGGGATTATTATGGCAACGGAGTTGCGGAAAAGGAAATGTCTTCCAGTGACCTTAACTGAGTGTATTTACATGTTTCAGTGATAATCTGCAAGATTCTTGTTTATTCTGTATTCTCTATTTTGATGACTGTCTTTAATCATTTGTAGTGTTGACTGCAACCAACATATTATAGAAGATGATTTAGTAGCCAATTTGAATTTTAATCTGTATGAGTGCAAATGTGGTTACGATATGTTTTATGAACAAGTTGACTCACAGGTAAATACACTGGATCAAGGCCATTGGACAGGATAGTTCTACGGAACCAGGTTGTCTGATAGTGAAATCCCTTCTCCTTGCTGTTTGATTTTGAAGCTTCTTCCCCGTCAAAGGCTGAAGTCGTCATATACTGTGTTTGTATAAAGGCATTTCTCTCATTTTGAGATCTATATTTGTATATTTTGTGCTGAAAGAGAAATGCCACCATGACATTGTGGGGTTTACTGATCAAAACCCTGCAAGATACATAACAGCTTTCTGTTTATTAGTCATTCTTTTTCTGTGCCTGCAATTAATAAACTTCAAGCTGGTTATCATTTGAATTTTTTAGTGGACGAAATACATAAAGCTCTATAATTTTTATCAGCAATATTTTGTCACTAATTTAATAATACTTGTAGTGACTAGTCACCTTTGTTATATAAGCTAAATGCAAATATTAGCATGCTAACAGTGACAATGCTAAGATGCTGATGTTTATCAGGTATCATTTTCTCATAGTTGCTACCTTAGTGTAGCATATTGCTAACATTTGCTTACTAGCCCCAAACAGAACTTCCGACCTGATCCAAACTCTTATCCCCCAGCCAAAAAAATGTCATGCTTCTCAAAAGCTGCTAGATTTAATAAGCAATCACACTGTTATTCTTGTACAACTTTACACTCAAGTCGTTTACAAAATACAGAGGCACACCCATCAATTGTATAGTATGTAAATGTATGTAACGAATGTGTACAACGAACAAAGAGTCAGTTCCTTGTTTATGGTTTGATCACATTTAAAGAAAGAATAAAAACAACCAAAGGAGAAAATCAGTTAAGTAATACAGCAGGAGAAGAGTCTTCTTTCACTTTGTACCCCATTTTCTTACTGATGATAACTTGTAAGTGTTTACTCATTATTGGTCACACAGGCTGTAGGGACTGTATTTTGCCACAAGATGGAGCTATATCTTCTAAAAATCTAAACTCTGTACAGAACACAGAGAGGCAACACAAAAGATGAATCTTCCAGCTTTGGTGAGATTTCTGAATTATGTTCCGTAAACAGCTATGTTTTGTGTCATATGAGGTTCAATTTACATTAGTAAATCGAATTAGGATTTACATACTGCTATTTAAGGTGGGAGAAAAAAAAAAGAAGTAGGATCAGATCCTGCTAAAGCCAGCTAAATGCTTTAAATCACAAGCACCACCAATCATTTCTCCCCACAAAGTCACCCATCGTCTTTTTGATTCAAGTATTTTTAATTTAGTAAGACTTTATTGTACCTTTTATTCCACTACATTTGCCTAACAACTGTAGCTGCTGTTATTTTAGGAAGTGAGGGTTTAGTCAACAAAAGCCTTCCAACAGTTGAGGGGTTTGAATCCCTTACAGAGAAGGTTATAAAGTGAAACAGATACAGGAAGTGATGAGTTTAATTAAAAACAGCTTAACACCAGGAAGACAGCAAAGCAGAGTGGATGAGGGTGCACGAAATAGAACAAATGGGGAGACTCTTACCTCAAACCATTATTTCCTCCAAGGCAACATAACATGTGAAAATTTCCGTTTCGTGAACACACAGTAAGTGACAGCAATGCTGTGCTCTTATTTCATGGCAATGCTTTACTACAAGATGAATGCTGTGAATGTGTGATGAATGTATGGCATTGATTAATTGTGAAAGATAAAATTTATTCAAAAATAAATATATTGTTTAAAGTACCGACTCAGTTTAAAAAAATGTCAATTTGTCATTTGTAGGTGCTGAAGTGATACATCTTCAACATCAAACAAGTCCAGTTGCCTTTAATTAGTACTTAAGTGATCCACCGTGCCACCATGCAAATGCTTGTGCCAGCATCATCTGGGGAAAACTCTTGATTCAGGGGTGGTTGGTAGCCTCCTCTAAGACTCCAGGCTCGTGGGTAGGACATTGCTGTTTTTTATTGTCTTCTGGGAGGTCAGTTTAAATGATCTACAGCTCCTAAAACAGTGGCGTGTCAAACAGTGGTGGACTTGAGAACCACTACTATTCAAGCCATGGAACCCTTTCTTGTGTTCTGGGAAGAGGACCTGTAATGATCCAACAACCCTGAGCTTCAAGCAGACTTTCTTCTGGCTCGATTTTTCCCAGGATCAGTGGAACTTTAAATGTAATTATCAACATCTTCTCTGGCAGCGGGAGAACTAGCAGCAGTTCTTGCTGTGAACATGGAAAAACAAGAGTCAGTTCTTGATGCGGTTGTGGAAAAAGCATCTGCAATACATTCTGGTACCACTTGCAACGTGCCAGCAGAATGAACCACAGGATATGGTGATAAGTAGCATTATTAGATATAGCAGCATAGCAGCTGCAGTTCTAGCTGTGGTCCAGGAAAACCCACCTGCAATTCTTTCTCTGACCATGGTCAAAAAAGTTGAAATTCTTGCTTTGGACATGTTTAAATAAGTTGCCACCGCCAAGGATGGAAAAGCTGCTAAACTTTCTCTGGGCTTTGTCTGTTCCTCCTAACAGTCTGCCAGCACTCTGTGGTGTCTCTGGGTCAAGTGAATTGATATTAGCTCAGGCTGTCTCATTCAGGGTGTAAGGATGGCAGAGAGGTACAGACAGGTAGAGAACAAGAGGAGGAGCTTTAAGAATGACTCCTGTGACTCACAGCAGGGCTGCAGACAGAGGTACTATCCTGCTCCCTTTGTCGAGTTTAATTGCTCAGACAGTCCAAGCCTGTGGATTGGAGGCCAGCATTCTGATACAGCAACCTGATATTATTGTAATTTCTGGCCTTGAAGTCTATCTGTGCCGGTGGTGGTACACACTCATCTAGAGTTGATTCATGAAATGCAGGTCTTGTGGGGTTAACACTGAGTGAACTGGGACAATTAAATCCAGTTGTGGCACCACAGCAAAACCCAACATTAAGATTGGCATGTTGGTGAACAGAGTTAAGTAGGAAGTTAAGTAAAGATGACACAATTTCTTCTGTTTTACCAAATATGGTTGCATAAGTTTTACAAGACTAAGACTAAGGTTAAAGAGAAAGTAACCGTATCCTTTCAGTGACCCAGACGAGAGTCAGTGCTGAAATGAAATATAACAGATTTTAAATGTTGGGTATGGTGCGTTCCAGCCGCACACATGAAATGCAATATTGCGTGACAGTGTTCTGCGTGTGACGTCAGGAGTGTTCCATTTATTTGATATGCCATTTCCTTTTAAATCACTCACTGCTTAGATTCAAGGAGACTGCGTTTCCAGCCACGTTGGTGCATGTCTATGGCAAAGTATGACAGTTGCCTACATTGGTTTGGAAATGAATCAAAAATAAGCATTGTGTTTAAAATCCACCATATATATGCTATTATATAGCCTAGACTATGAAGCCTATAATTATGTACAATAGCTGTACAGAAGGCCTAAATTACTGTATGCAGATTATAGGTTACATTAACACCATCATCAGAGCACCATCAGGATTGTGAAATGAATTTCCTGTTTCACTTGTATGTAAAAAAAAAAAAACGTACTTATTTTTTACTAGGTATGTTGAGCTATTTTATTATATTTCATCTATCTATCTATCTATCTATCTTGGCAAAACGTTTTTTCATCATATATTATCAGTTTTAAAAACATATACGTGGATGGAAACTGAGACTGTGAGTCCTATAGTGAATCCTCTTACTCTGTTCACCTCCTCTTCCTTAAATCAAACCCTACCTGTCCTCTCCATGCAGCCTTTCGTCACTTGAATGAATCCACCTGTGCGCTCTGATTTTCATTCAGTGCAGTGAAGAATCTATGTGCATATCCAAGAAATGTTAGAAAGAGAGTCACTTGAGAAGACTGATTGTTTGTAGAGTCCTCCTCTTCAGTGGTGCCTCTGCAGTACTGCTGACTGCACACTGGCCACAGCAGACATCTGGACTGCTGGTTTATTTCAGTGGAAAATCACATCTGTGCTGTGGAACTTTGACAGGACGTTAAAGCAAAGACCTCTATTCTTCAGTCTTCAGTGGAGATCTATACTAGTTCTTCTTCATATTTCTCTTTCTGCCTTGACAAACATTGAACTTGATTAAACCTGGTCACCTTGAGTGTGTAAGACCTTTTAAAAATAAAATTTGTTTAATTTTCGCTCAAATCAGTGAATTATCCCTCTATTATGGCAGGATACTGATACTGAACGTTAACGTCAAATAATCAGTGTAGGTATGTAGAGTATGAGAAATTAGCAAAATGTCATGCTCTGCCCCTGTGATACTTCCTGGACTCTGTGTTATTTCCTGTTTTGTTTTGAAATTACTTTCCTTATGTGTCTATTGTTCCCCAGTGTGTGTCCCACATCTGTGATCACCTGCTCTGCCCTAATGTGCTGCACCTGTGTCTTGTAACATCCTCACCGTTTGTGCATGTGTACCCCTCACTCCTTGGCAGTTTGTCTGCTCAGTTCTCCCATGTTCCCTCCTGTGTCTTTTTCGTGTTTTGACCCGGGTGCCTGTTACTTTGAACTTTTCCACCTTTTGAGCTTGGATTTAGTCTTCCCTGCTGCCTGAGAATGGAGTTGTTGGTATTTTTGATCCTGCCGTATTTTGAGGCTGCAGTTTTGGCCCTTGTTGGCTGCACCATTGAGTAAGCTTGTAGTGTTTCCTTTGTTGAATCGATCTTTCAACTGCATCTGTTGGTTTTGGTGTGTGCACTTCTTCCCTTGTGGTCTGGGCTACACTGTGACACAGATACCAAATTCTGGTTGACTTTTATCTGCAGCATAGCGTGTCAGTACTAAATAAACCTTCCTGATGTGTTTCCTTTTAAATTGCTCTTGCTAATTCCTACAAATATTTGGCAAACTGCCTACAAACTAGAGTCTTGTATTTTCCTTGGAGATTTTGAACCTTTATTATCTTCTTTTTTTCTTAATTCCTTGTTTCTTGTATTACGTAATTCTCCAGCTTTTTTTATTGTGTTTTTTGATTGTTTATGGTTCTCAGGTCTCCTGGAAAAGAGTTTAATCTCAATGAGACTGCTTGATTAAATAAAAATGAATGAACTTTGCCCCTCACCCCAAAAAAGGTTATGCTTCTCAGAATTTGCTATATTTAATAAGCAATTACATTGTTATTCTTGTACAACTTTACACTCTTTTACAAAACACAGAGGTACACCCATCAATTGTACAGTATGTATCACAACATGTCTGTGGAATGATCTTTGTACGAGTCCGTGGCGCATTTTTTTTTTCCTTTACACAGTATTTACAGATCTCAACTGAGCTAACAACGCCTGGACATTGCGGACAGACATGCGTGTTAAAAGTGTGCGTCTGTGGATTTGAAGCAGGGGCAAATTCCCAGCACCTGCTGGCCTAGAAAAGTGTCAACCTTCTGGTTTACACTATGTTAAAAAGGCCAACCCTTCATATGTTCTGGTCTATGCACAACATAAACAGCTCATACCCAAGCACTATAAGAGATTACTCAAATACATGTCAACACCGATATCTCTGGAGCCACAGTAACTTAGCATACTGTGTTATTATGACCCAACTGAAATACTAAGTTGACTCCAAATTATTTTGGTCAAATTGATCTCTTTACTAAATTTATAATATCCCTACCATAAGTCAATATATTGTCAACTGGACAACAGAAAGTGGTCATGCAGGTCAATGGGACTATGATTATTTCAACCACTTTATATCAATAGTATCACAATAAGTCAGTTGATCTATAAAAAGTCACTGGGCATGGAGTTATTGTAGTGTTGATGTGTCTTTGGGGATGTGGGAACGGGCCCATGCACAAGTAAACATCCTCTGCCAACCATCCACCTATCTGTAAATATGGTTTCCGCTAATGTTGCCCAACAACATGTTTATGGTAAGTACTGTATCATAACAGCAGGAGAGATATGGGAAATCTAACAACTGTCTTGGCAGGTCAAACACCTTGTGAGAGTTCACAGTGGCATTCCCAGAGATCCGATCGTTTCCAAAGCGCCAGAGGCTTGTATCTTCCACTCAGAGACCAAAGAGACTGGTGAACATTAAAAACTGGAAAAACAGTCTGTTATCACGTGTTGTAACAATGCAAAGAGAATTGACCATTCTTCAAGCAGAAGTCGCAAACTGTGACCCTCCTGTCTCTCCTGTCCTGTAAATATTGCTGGGAAAGATGAGTGTCATTGTGGACGACACCGCTCTAATGACAACATGAAGGCACCTGCAGTATCTCTCAAGAGTAGTAGTAGTGATTTAACAAGAGAGAACAGGGGGTGTAAAGTAAAAAGAATGGCCAGGTACTGTAGCTAGGCAGAGGTACAGACAGAAAAATACTCATCCACAGTTGACAAACAGTAAACAACATGTGAGCAATTAGTGAAACAGAGCTGGAGATAGCAGCAGTAGTAGAGAAATATTGCTAAGGGCAGAAACTGCTTGCATATTTACCTCATAAAAGTTATTATGCACTCAAAATACCCGCACAAACCAATACTATATACCAACACATACATTTCATAAGGCACATTAGCACAAAGATTTAAGGTAATAAAACTACTATGAAGATCTTGGAGGTGAAGCAGAAAATGGCAGATGGAAGATCCTTGAGTGAGTAGAAGGGAGAAGATGAGATGAAAATCTGTATGAAAGAGAAAACTTGGCAAACTGGTGAGGAGAATGGTTGGACAGTACTACCAAACCAACAAATAAAAACTCATGCCCCAGCTTTAGAGCTTAACATGCTAATGTCCTAAACATAACTGTCCGCTTCTTTTATACTGGGACTTAATTGCGGCCCCATTCGGGCTGCACCTATGCGAGAACACAGGCAAAACCATCTCTTCACCATTCACAACCGGACCAAACAATATGAAAAACTGCAATGCAAAAACTGGATGTACAGTTGTTGCCGTAAAAAGGGAGTTCCTGGTTGACTGCACTGCTCAGTCAATGGCTTTGGAGGCAGTGAGTGGTTCAGTCTCTGAAGGGTCTTCCTGAGGAAACACCACATAACACACTTTCTGGCCCATGTATGTGAGTCTCTCTGCAATACGAAAGACAACAAGAGGTGTTTTAATTTCAGCAACTGCTAACATATTATACTTTTTTATAATATATATTTTTTAAATATCATTTGATTATGTATTCTACAGTGGCACAGACAACTCACCAACTAGCCTGTAGATCCATTTGGGTTTGTCCTTACACCTAACCCCCACAAAGTACACAGGGACTCCGGTCAGCATGATGACCATACCCAGGCCACAAACCACTGGCTCAGAGTACAGACTAAAGCCCAGCAGCACAGCCCAGAAAATCATGTAGGTGATGGGGATCAACATGTTGACCTGCACATGATAAAAACAGACATATTTCAACACAATGTTTCTGCATATACTATAGGCTACTGTATACAAGTATAGGGTTGGGGTAATATAGCCTATAATTTAAACAATTAATGGGACAAAATTATTGACAATTGTTTATATGTTTATTATTTTGACAAATAAAATCTGCACGTATTCTGCCCATCATATCACACACAAATCACTTGAGCTTTAAGACACAAGGGGGCGCCACAATACTATCCATGACCATGAAGACAGTAAATGACAAACTGTCGCTAATTAAGCTCTGTTTCCTGTGACTAATGAACTAATAGTTAACGTTTGGCTTCACAGACCGACCGGACACGCTGCTGCTCAGCTGAGGTGATGAGCTTCAATATCATTATGTTGGGTTTAAATGAGGTCAACGGTGTGGGGAGATTTGAAACGCCGTGAACAGCAGTGAAGCCCCATGTTGTCCTGTTCAGATGTTAGGAGGCCAGCTAATGCTAGCTGCAAACAGACCTGGGCCAAGACAGAGCCTATAGTAGGTGGGACAGAGTGGCGTTAATGCTAATTTTCTCTGACCGAGCATGTTGGAAACACAGCTTGTAGAAATGTAGCTGATTAACATTTATTGGCTACAGCTGCTTCACCTGCTAATGACTCCCCCAGCTGGCTTAATGCGCAAACTAGAAACTAAATGATGCTAATGTTGCCCTCCTCTGTTGTTTGTTTGCCTTGTTACAAAATGCGGCCTAAAGAGTAGTAAATGTTGACATTTAGGGAAATGGTCAGTACGTAATTCATGCAAAGGTGAGCTTATCATTACATTTTGTATCCTGAGTTTAATATACAGCTCTAAGGTTTTCATACAATCCAATGCCATTTTAACTATCACTGCTAGTTGTCAGTAATGCTCAATAAGTAAATGATTGAATTACTGTATGCACATTTGGAAGAAAATTTCACCTTTCGCCCTCGCACCCTTTGGACTTACGTTGAGAATACAAATTAAATGTTATAATTTCCTAATTACAGATTATTAGATGAAAAGGGGATATTGTCACAGCTGAAACCAGGAACACAAGGGAAGGAACCCAAAGGGAGATCCAGAGGCAGGACAATGCCGTGAAGATACTTTAATAAAGAAAAAACAGGCTTAAAGGTAAGTGATTGATGACCCGGCAGATGACCGGAAAGGCAGGCGTTCAAGCAAACAACAAACAAGAGCCTTCTCACAAGGGAACATTCAGGGAACAAAAGCAGACAAACTGAACAAGAGTGAGGGGAACATGGAGACTAAATACACAAGGGAGGCAAGAATAGTTGTGCATGGGTGAAACTAACCAGGACAGGACAGAGGAGGGAATCACGAAGGTGCGAAACACACAGGGGCACGAAGTTAAACAACCATGGACACATAAGGTTAAGTCATTTCAAAATTATACAGGAAAAAAAAAAACAGAGTCCAGACAGGAAGTAGCACAGAGGGCAGATTGTGGCAGATATATGAGTGGAACAGTTTTGGCAAGGAGGCACTGGTTTAGTTAATCTGCAGTAAACTGCAGAGAGCTGTGACTTGATGGTTAAACAACATTATATTATGTCTTCAACAAGGTCATGGAAAAATACCCTGAGTTAAATGTTTCTGTACCTTGATGGGTCTGGCTAGGTTGGGTCTCTTCTTGCGGAGGTATAGGAGGCCAGCGATGGTTACCCCATAGGACAGATAGTTGATAAAGGACACATAGTTGATCAGGTTGTGCATTTCTCCAATACACAGGATGACTATTGTGGCAGTGCACTGTGGGACATGAACACAGGCACAAAGGTCAAGTAGGTAGGTACTTTCCAGTGGAGTATTGCTACTGTCTGTGGCCACCCTTTCTGCTCAGTGTCATTGTGAGGCTTGACAAAGTAGACAAAACAGGGAGAGTAGTACTTACACAGACAAGCAGGGCAGGGATTGGAGTGCAGTTCTTTAGGTGGATCATAGCCAGCAGATAGGGCAGATGACCCTCTCTGGCCCCCGAGAAACACAATCTACAAATAGACAGACACATTCTTAGATGTGTGTATGGTCAGGTTTACTGTATATGCTAGGAGTAACTCCGATCACCCTTAGTTTTATTTTGAGATAAAATGACATTTAAAGGTTTAGCATGTAGTATACGCCAAAGCAAAGTGTGGGCGTGTTCTACCTGGAGGAGGTAAACAGATATCCGTTGATCCCTCCAAAGGTGGACAGTGCTACAGAGATTGGCATCACCCAGGAAAACATCCCCAGCAGCTTTTCCCCGAAAGTCTGGAACAACACAGTGAATAATGAGTCAGATTTTCCAACCATTAATTGTTTCATGATTAATTTCACTAAGAGATGGGAGCTCCATTTTGAACACCCTGTATAGCTATATCAGACTGTGGCTGCACATACAAGGTTTGAGTGTGTGACAGAGAAAATTGTTCAGATATTTTCTGAAACAGGACACAACTCATATTTCCAGTCTGCCAGAGTAAGGTACTCACAGACTTCCCTCATATGACTGCTAACCCATATGACTCTTTTACCTCTTGGACATGAAAAAAACTTTTATCTTATTGACTGATTGGTTAAATTTCTGATTGAGATACTGTCTCATCCTATGATTCTCAGCTTCAAAAGGCTGTCAGATGTTATACATTTCTATACAAATGTGCCTCTTGTTAAGATGTATATAAACTGCTGTATATGAAACATCCATTCATGGAGATTGAGGGCTGCTTACCACTGCCACAGCATTGGAGGCCAGCAGCTCCTCAGGGGTCATGGAGGAGAAGTAGGCAATGTTGGTCATAGTGTAGACCAGGGTCACCAGTGGGATGGAAATGTAGATGGCACGAGGCAGGTTCCTCATTATAAGAAAAATAACAACAATTTAAGTAAGGATACTTCAAATGTTGTTTCAGCTTAAAAATAATTGCTGCAGGATCAGCAGCATTAAAGACATATAAAAATATAATAAAGAAAATAGTTGAGAATTAAAACTACTAATATTATTCTGAACTAAGTAAGTGAGGTGACATTATGTTTCACAGTGTAGATGTGGGTGTAATTAAATAGACCAATGTTGTATCTACTGTATATTAGCTTATGAAAAACTGAATATGAAATACTCTTGTATTGTTGTTACTTGTGTATTCTTGTGTGTGCCGTACTTGCGCGGCTCCACGACCTCCTCTGTGACATAGTTGAGGAAATTCCAGCCGCTGTAGGCAAAGGAAGCCTGGAGGAAGGCCAGAGCTATCTGCCCCACTGACGGGTCCTGACGAAACTCAAAGGCCGCGCTGGGCTTCAGGTAATCATAGTGACCTGGAGGCAGGTGAGAGAAAAGCAGTGAAAAGATCGTTGCCTTGTTTGGCTCATATCTAGTAGTAGAATAAATTATAAAATCCACAGTTTAATGGCTTCACATCATACTGAGAATAACGGCAGAGTATTGAGGTTTAACAGTTTCAAAGAGTGTTACCTCATCTTCATTGCAGATTTAAATGACTTCTGCCAAAAATATTAAATCGTTTTTTCACTATTTGTCATTATCTCATTAGTAGTTCCTTTTTTGATCTCATTGTATACATTGTTCACATTACATGCATTTTATTTGGATCCTTTTTTGTCTGTAGGTTTTACTGCTGAACTTTATCATAGTTCTGCTCTGTTGTAGGGGGATTTTTTTTATTAGCTCTGTATAATGTTTTTCTACTATCTATCAGTATTTGTTAAATTATCAACAATGTTTCTTCCTAGTTACACAACATTTTGAAATCTTTTTTTCTTTATCTTGCTATAGGTAGTTAAATTTTAAACCATTGCTGTAATTTCGAGGAATAGTCTCACCACTGTGTGTGTGTGTGTGTGTGTGTGTGTGTGTGTGTGTGTGTGTGTGTGTGTGTGTGTGTGTGTGTGTGTGTGTGTGTGTGTGTGTGTGTGTGTGTGTGTGTGTGTGTGTGTGTGTGTGTTTGTTTACCTGTACAGATTTGGACCAGTCCTACCACTATGATGAGTGCCAGAGCGAGGAGTTTTCCTATAGTGAAAACATCCTGTATCCTCGTTGCCCAGCGCACACTGGAGCAGTTCACCCAGGTCAGGAATACTGCGCACACACACAAATACAAAAGGGAGAAAATAAATACACTTTTATGAAATAAACCTTAACCTCAAGGGAAAAGCAACAGGGTTATTTTTTTAACATAAAGCCTGAAGGTTCTCCCATCTCCACATTTTGTCATTACTTTATCACCATTCGTCCAGCAATCAAATGTTAAATTTTTAACGGCTGTATTAACTCATCGTTTTCTTTATGCCTGTCACTTCTACCTTGCTCCAATAAGACGTTTGTAAAAAATGCGCTGTACTTGAGAGAGTAAATGTTAACCATTTTGATTTCTAAGGTTTCATAGTGTGACATTTTGTGCAGGACACTAGCTTCAGCTCAATGAGGGCACTGAGAGTATTTTCTGTGTTGAAGGACGAGGACAATTTTAGCATGGTTAAACTTTAGATTGGTTAAACTTGCAGTCTCCAATACACTAGATTGGTTTCAGCAGTAATAATGACCTTATCTAATTATCAGCACTCTTTCTTAGTGCTGTCCTTAAACAAACTGTTTTTTGTGTGCATGCGCTGACGTGTATGCAGCATGTCGCAGTTACTCCTGTTAGTTTTCTTATTTTTCCAACATATTCGCTTTATTCTTTTTGCCATACTTGTTTAAAATTTTACTAGTAATTTATTTAATCTTTGCCCTCTCTAAACATGCTGGTAGAGTGTGTTCTGGTCTGTTTTTTCACTGTGGAATTACTTCTTCAGCTCCTTTTTTTGAATGTTATCATTCAGCAACAGTACAGTTGCGCAGCAACTCCAGGATTGCAGTAATTACACCAGAGACCAGTTGATTGCCTGTTTAATGGAAAGATACATGGATACGCAACAAGTAATTCAAAAGCAAAACTTTAATGTCATTTTTATTAAGGTAATTATTCCCCATTTCAAAAAAATAATAAATTATGCTGCACTTACAGAGCAACGACTGAAGCAGATCTTAAACACAGTCACTGTATACTCATCTTGTTTATGAGATTTCTGATTCTAATAACTCCCACATTCAATCTCCATATACAGGTATCATTGTTGGCAGTATATTAATACATTTGTGTTGTCACTATAAACATACTGTATATGCCTGTGACAGTTCACACGGATAACATGTATTGTGGTGCCTCATGAAAGTGTAAGGTTTGTCTCACAGACTTCACATTCCTCTTTTGTCAGCACACACAAGTAAAAAAGAAAACATCTTTCCTGAGCACTTCCTACCTCCTGTTTCCTACTTGCATTGTGTGTGCGTGTGTGTGTGTGTGTATATATGCGCCTCTACCCAACACACTGGTCCCTAAGCCATTGTCCTTCACACTGACCCTCAGTTTTGCGTGTTTGCAAGTGCCACCATAACAAGGGCTGGCCGAATTCCAAGTGAGCCAAATGGAGCAAATGCAAGTGGCTCTCCAGTTGCCCTCAAACTAAAGTGCCAGCTTACAAATGAGACCTAAACCCAACAGGAATTGTGAGTTGGCTAGCACAGAGAAAGAATGAGAGAAAACTTTTGTGTGGTCTAAGTGTGAGGTGTGCTCTCTTGTACACATAATACCACACGACTCTGAAACAATATACCGTAAATACAAATATGAAGTTATGTTGTATTTTATGAGCCCCTTTCACACATTCCTTGTTACATTTCTCTTAAAGTTCTTGCTAAGTCAAACCTTTTTTTGGACATTTTGTAGTAGAACTCTAAATTAAATACTGTCACATAAAGGGTATAGTATATACAGGGGAAGATATTAAATACATGATGTTCTGCTTGAAGAACCCTTCAATAGATCGGTCAGTTAATTATCATATTTTATGCACAAAGAAAATCATATTAATAAACAATGAAATACTGTGAATGAACCAACTATAGGTTTTAGTGGAGGTTCTTCCCATGTCCCAGTCTGTCAAAATGGGTTTTCATCCAGTGTATTACACTTGTGGTGTCAACATAATCGATCACATGGCTTTCTAAATTTAACATAATTTCTTCCAAGTTATAGACAACCACAATCCCTTAAAAGCCTGATATAAAACTGGACCTGGTGTCTGTGTGTCTTTTAGGCTTTGTTCAGTGTAACAACTAGAGACCATCTTGTGATGGGATCACACCAGCTGCGACACCTGTCAACATGTTGACGTTCCAACCCATGAGTACCCCGTAGTCATTACTACATTATTACTTGAGTACTTAGTACTCATGTTCTTCATCTTCATCTTCCTCTCTGTATCATAGCTCTCTTCATTCACAGCAGCGTCCTGTTGGCTTGCTTTGCCACTCAGTGGTGGGGACGGGGCGTGTCCATATAAGGGATATCAATGTATACCCACTATTTTCTCATCTAATCAGTGATGTACCATATCAACAGGAAATCTGTGAAAGCTGAATGTGCCTTAAAGGGGATGGAATTTACATAATTCTTATAAACCCCTGCTCTGGCCTTTCTCCATTCACTGACCATTGCTCCTGCTTCACAGGCACTCAGAGATTAGGAAGTGGTTTAGAACGAAGTTTGTGTGTGAGCAAGATTGTCCGGACTCTCCACCTTTCATTACCCATTCTCTTGTCTCTCAGTTTTGTGTATCTTGTCTTTTGTCTTGTCTCTCTTTATCTTATCAAATGATTATATTTCTTAGTCTTTCTCCTGACCTTTCGCTCCTCCTTACTGTTACACACAAACACACTCTCTTGCAGGAGTGTGTGTGTGTGTGTGTGTGTGTGTGTGTGAGTGTGAGAGAGCATATATGGGCGGGGGTGTTATCAACCGTGTCATCCATCACTGGGTTCCCCTCCCACCACAGAAATCTAAACAAACTGCTTCCGCTGGCACGGGCACACTCACATACACACACGTGTGAATTTTTGGCAGGAGGTTTCGGTGGCACCGGGCAGAGCTTTCTCTCCCCTACAACACCACTGTGTTTTATAGTCCATTACCCGAGGAGTGTTACATGCATTTCCGTTCCTGTGGAACCCCCCACCATCTCCCCCAGCTTCCCTCTGTGTTAACCCTGACAGGAAGGAGGTGCCAGCAGGCTTTGAATGTGTCAGCGCAGGTAAATCTGTGTCCTGCCATCACGATTTCTATTGAAGGCTGCCTCAGCACTAGAATACTAAACTTATTGCTGCTTTTACTTTTAATGGATTCTGATCCCAACTCAGTGCAGATTTATCAGGGGCCTTCAATCTCAGGAACGCCTCCTTCTGGTCCAGGATCTGATCCCTGGAGTCACTGAACTGGCAGTAACCTCCCAGCCCTGTCTGTCCACCACAAGGTCTCTGACACCAGAATCCCCTCAGACTACAGTAAATGTACAGGATTTAGTCTGGATGAAATAATGCAGAGACATGCTGACAACTAACACAGTACAGTATGATTAAAGAATAGGGGTAAATAAAAGGAAAGCTGCATCCGGTCGCTAATTTTTCTGTATTTGATTCCCAGTCGCACTTCAACTCTCTTATTTAAAGTAGATCTAGCTGAGACTGCACAGACCTGCAGATAGATGTGACAGCACAAAAGTATACATTTCAAATAATGAAGATCAGAGTGGATTTGTAAAAGTAACGAAAATTCATCTTTGAAAAATCTCTATTACCATAGTTTTTTTTTCAATAATCAATATAGCAAATATGAAGAATAAATAAATCACCTAATGAGAATATCATAGAGATACACAATTTATAAACTAACAGTCTTTTGACTTGAGTTATTTGTGTTTTACAGTTTTCCTCTGGGGCGTTAACTAAACCAGAGTGTCCACTTGTTGCAACAGCAGAAAAAGTTCAATTCCAACAGTAATTCCTGCATGACAGGAACAGACATCTCACAGAGCTGTGTGTAGACATGTCTATGAATAACAGGCAGACGCTACAAAAGTGACACTCTTTCATACAAGGTATAGGTAGTATTTTTTATTTTTTTTGTTTTGCCATGACAGAGCAAAGGTGCTAAAGAGATTCAAAGCTCTATGTGCATTATGTGACGACCTCAGGTCATCCTTACCCCCAGAGTCACTTTTTGTTCTTTTTTTTTCTTTTTCAATGAACCACTCTGGTTTTTCCATCTGCAGAGCAATTGTAGCCTTTAGTCTGGTGACTGATCATGATCCCTCAATCAAACTCTAAATGAGTTTGGTGCAGCTCTTGATATAACAAGTCCGGCATGGTCATGGGAATCTGCCAACGTTAAATTTAAATCACTCCTACACACTAAAAATTTATTTGCACATGATCTCTGTATATGTTCTTAGCCTGCATACTGCACATTGCTTCCTTCGTGTCTATGCTGTACCTATAGTTATTTTGTTGTTCTTTTTCAAACACCCATAAAAGGTAGAACAACGGCACAACTTAAGGCACAGAGGAATGATATGACACACTGTGTGCCTGTTATGCGTACTCAGCTTTTTTGAATATCTTTTCGAAGCAAATCAAAACTAAAAGTTTTTGTAAATGGAAACATTTTTTCCAGTAAAAAAGAAAAAGGAAATTTAAAGTACAGTGACCAGAATCCATTAAAAAAGGTTTTCCAATGTAGGGCTCTCTGCAGGTCAAGGGGTTAAAGTGCCAGCCATGAACCACAGCCTCTCCAAGTTCACAGACAGCAGAGGACCTTTGTCGCATGTCCTTATTTTTAAATTGGCATATAATATGCTAACTAAATTTGAAAATTAAAGTGCATTATATCATGTGATCTTTATTCATATCAATTAAAATTAAACTGAAATGGGTAATGAGGTTTGTTTTGTGGAATATGTCAAAGACATCCTTCCAAACCAGTGGGAGAGATATAACATCTGATTGGCTGAAACATACTACTACTCCCTCTCTTTCTACCACTGCTGCACCACCACACTGACGTGGTAAAGACTTGTGCTGACTGAAATCAGCACCCTGCTGCGCCGGAATGAACAACAGAAGCTGATATCTCTGTATGACTAAGTGAGGGTTGAGGTGTGTATCCCTCCTGCTTTGAAAATCATCACATTTCTGGTGATTGTCAGTTATGATGTGAATTTTATGATGCTCGGGTCAGTGAAACTGTCCACAATCTTTCATATTTTCAAGAAATAATACATTTATTTTTATTGCTTATTGTTCACTGTCTGGAACAAGTGATGAATATTTGACAAAGTAAAAATGGGTTTACAGAGTTAATCTCCTGTAATGGGTGTTCTAGAGATATTACTGTGCTTCTCTGTGCTGTCCAGTGCTCCTATTCTTAGATGAACACAACCAGCCCACAACTGGACCTGTCTGGTTTTCGCACTCTCGCACACACACACACACACACACACACAACACACACCCCCCTCGGTCACTTGTGACTCTCACGCAGTACACTCTGCAGGGGAGGAAGGACAGGGGACACATATCTAGGCTGACTCACATTCATAAACCCTTAACTGAGAAAAGTTCAGTTGACATAACAGGGGCTTCAGTAAGACTCAGCAGTGCAGAACAACATTTAATCCAGTTAATCTCCTCGAGTGTTTCAGAAAAACATTGCCCTCAAAGTGCTGAAAAAAGTTTACATTTTATCTTTGACAGCCAAGATACTCAACTTTCCTAAAATGACTTAATACTGATCTCCAGTTTTGCTAATGCCCTGAGGGCAAGTTATGAATGATTTGACAGGTTTTTATCTTCTGTGGGTCAGTTTATGGAGCTTGGTTCATGGTCCTGAATTTGTTCAGAAGCATTTATGATGAACACAACTGCAGAGCGACTCACTGCATACAGCGCTGCGTAAACCTCAGGCTAAAAGAATGTATGACCTGAATGTAAATAGCAGTCCATCCTCTGCACTCAGAAAAGGCTGTTGGTGGGGATTACAATAATTATTCCCACATGGTAGCATAGTGAGCTGACTAAAAGTTTATTATTTACACCACTAGTTTTTGGAGGAGTGACACGTCTCCCTTCCATGAACCTTCTTGTGGTGTTTGAGGGTGATGGAGCGACAGTGAAAATACTTATCAAACTTTTAACATCAAGTTCTCTCATCCATTATTCTTCTCCATCTTTGTCAGAGTGCTGTGGAACCTGACACTTTCACAACCCACTCAAAGGTTCAGACATAAAGACTGGAGCTGACGTAACTGCTGATCACAGATGGACGACTACAAAGTCCCTGTGACTGTAGGTCTGAAGTGTGATGCTGTGGACCAGAGAGGAGGATGGGGGTGGTACCAAACAGCCAATAGGAAAATCAAACAGCCAACCAGAATGTCATCTGGCCAATTGGATCCCCCATCATTGATGTGCAAGGTGTCCTGCCCATTTCCTGTTTCCATGGTGCTCAGTGACAGGAGCGTCACGGTAACCACTGTGAAACAATGCACAATGGCGTAGACACACCCTCTCATTAGCGGCGTCCTCAGAGGCTGGCACCATTATGTAGTCTGACACTGATACTGACACACATACACACAAAAACTCGTACCACACTCAAAAGCACAACACATAAACACACTCACTCACTAAGCAGCACTTGTAACATTCTGTTTCCAAAAATAGTGGAGGTGCGCTCCGTAAATGCTAACCTCAGCCTGACACATGCACGCTCCCTCACAGATAGCCGAGCCTCCCCTGTCTTTCCCTTTCTCCATCCAGTCCAGACAAGACCAAACCGGCTGGCTTGTCAAACAGATATACTGAGTCTGCTTTTGCCACTGGCTATTTAAATACATCATGGCCGACCATCACAGTATCATAATATCTTCAAGCCATGAGATTAAAGTATCTGGATCTGGTTTGAAGAGTCGGATTAACCCTTTGTGGTTTCATGGCCTTTTCCTTGTATATTCATAGAGCCAGGTGGGAACAGGGTGGAATACGGGGTGCTTCAGTTTTTCCAGCTGGATGAAAAGATTTTTAAAGACATTGACTCCTGCCTTCATCTTTGTCTCATTTGTTCCCTGAGCACATGCAATGTTCAATCAGTATTGCTTAAATGAAATGTAAGTTTGCTCTGACCGTTTACCCTAGACCTGAAGATCAGTTGCTTGTAACGCTGCTCTAGGAAAGGATGTTTGCTCTAACGTTACCTCACTGGAAGTCACTCGGGGGCATACAGTCAGGCGACCTGAATGTCGAAAGCAACATCAAGTCTGGAGTGTGATACTGTGAACCAAGATGTCGTGATGACAGAGTGCCAGCAAGCAGCCAAAGAGAAATGTAACCTCCACAGACTACCAACAAATCCATCAGCAATTCCTCCTCTGTTGATGCAAACTTTCTTCAGTCAAGAAAAGTCAACCTGTCAAAACCTGGCCAAGATTTCAGCCATCAACCAACTTCTCAGTTTGGAAACGTTGAGCTTCTGCCAGTTGCTGTCTAACAACACCAGACACCAGACCTGTTATTAAACATTTTACATCAACACAAACATGTCAAAGGTTTTACTGTGCTGTGCTATTATTTTTTGTTTAAAGAAAAAGTTCAACGTTTTAGGAAATATGCTTTCTTACCAAGAGTTCGATTAGACAATCGTTACCACTCTTACAATATCTGCCCTTAAAAGATTAAACAGCCACCAGGACATGGTTAGCTTAGCTTTGCATAAAGACTGGAAACTGATAAACAGCTTGACTGGCTCTGTCCCACGTCTGGGTGGGTGACCTGGCCAAAATACAATAGTTTGGCCGCATTTGACTGAAGCTACTGAGCAGAAAAAGCACTGCTATCGCCAGCTGCAGCTGTTTAACGGTTAACAATGGGCCGGTTATCAGTTAACGAACTTTTAAAATGATATATCTCATATAGCTCATCCATGAAATAAGCTCGTCAGATCACCCATCCCTTAGTCCAGAGGTAACAAAATATGCCTCTAAAGCTCACTCTTTAACACAATACATCTAAAACTGAAGTGAAAAAAGCAAGTTGTGGTTTAACATAGTGCAATGTGTCAAATAATTCTTGGCCAGGAACGGTGACTTCATTGAGTCTTGACAACTCCCTGACAACCCGAAATGTATATGTATATGGATAATATAAATGTAATATACAGCATATCAGCCGAAAGTGCCCAGCCCCTCAACAACATTGATGAGTTTAGACTTCATTAGTCTCACAGATCTTTGATTAAGACATTAATTGAATAATTCCTGACATTGTTTGCTGTGCCTCTCCCCATCACAGACGTAACACAATAGTGAACCTACACCGTAATGCTGCATTCCTGAGGTGAAAGGTCAAACATTTTCAGCTGTCAGGTTGTATAACGTACTCTGTGCATTATAGTGACAGCTCCTCTCCTTTCACAACTTTCAGGACATGTGAATTTGCATAGAATGTAGAGTGAGTACTACTGTGTTGATATGGCACAAAATGACTGACCGCATTTCAGAAATGTCACAGGGAAGGAAGCCCCGCCAAGGTTCTTTCCTACTTGAAATTCAGTCACTCTTTGGCATCTGACTTTAAATTGAATGAAAAGAAGCATCCGGTGTCTCCTGGCCTTTGCCTGGAAAAATCCCGCACTGCACAGGACTTTATGTGTTTTAACTCTCAGTTTGTATAGGATTAACAAAAGAACTCCTGTTGTGATTAGCATTAGCAGCAGTACTTACCCTGGCTGAACAGAAAGAAAAGAGCGCCACCTGTGGAAACTCAAGCTTCATCGATAGATAATCAGAGGGAAAAGGCTTGTGAGGCTGTGATACACTGATTCACAGATGATCTCTAGGAAGCGCAGTTCAGACCCATTATAGAAAAGCACAAACTTCATAGACTATTCATGACTGAAACTAAAACGAAGTTTCACAGGGTTTCTGGTTGTTTGTGACTCACAGATGCAGATGGTGGCGAGGAGTCTGGTGGCAATGTATGGAGGCAGGCAGTCCTGGAAGGCTGGTTGCAGGACGTAATTGGAGAAGGTGAGTGCGATGACAGCCAGTGTGGTTGGGTACATGATGAGGACGGCACTCCACAACAACAGGAAGCTTCAGGAAACAGGGACAAAGAGGAGACACTAAACTTCCTACATGAAAATTAACATTCCTTTGCACATACATTTTTTTATTTTTATTATTGAGATTAACATGGAGAAGTTGCTGCTACGCACTGTTGTGGGTTTACTGTTACTTTGACAGGGAAAAAGCCCTCTCCATTATTTCTCTATTACAGTCTGATGAGCGCTGGCCAGTACAACCATAGTTTGCTTGCTAAAGGGCATCTTTGCATTAGTTACAGGATGGCAGGAGGAGACAGACAGTGGACACTGTCGTAGCAACCAGACTAGAGTATACCTCATCTTATTGAGAATGACACTGCGACTTTTGACCACTCCTGTGACCTTTGGCTTCTTTTTGTAATATAATAATGGATAAATCCATAACCAACACAAAATATTCACATGATCTGCTAGAGTAGGGGTTTGTAGGATTTTTAAGCTGGGAAGGTGAGGTTATTGTTCTTTGGTTCTACCTACTGCTGGACATAGTTAATGCTGAGAAAAAGAGAGCTTGAGTTGCTGTAATGTACTACCACAAAGAAGGGAGAGAAGATGTCATTGAACGGAAAATGTGGTTTGTCTGTTTGTTGATGGACAGTGGTTTCACAGATATGTGTTTCACATCATCTCTTTTGCTGTTGCATTTTTTATATTATTTCCTGTTCTTTTTTTCCTGGCTCCTTCTAGTTCTTTTGATGTGGCACTTTGAATTTGTTTTACACGTGCAAACAAATGAGCTAAACAAAGCCACACAGGGCCAAACTAGTGCCTCCACAGGCATGCACACTGCAGTGCATGTTTGACCTTCCCAGACTTACAGTAACACTCTGATCAGCTGACATGTCACATGACCACATGAAAGTCACAAGACCTTCAGAGCTGATTGGTTCCAGACAGCCAGTCCTATTAAAGCAACCCTCTTGTGTATGGACCCTGGACTGTTGGCAGTCATTCATACCACGTTAGTTCAAGTGCTGAAAGGCCGAAGATCGTTGTGTGAAAAATGGACTGGACAAAAACAGTGCTTACCCCACCAGCCCTCCAAAGATTTCTGTCACGTATGAATAGTCTCCTCCAGACTTTGGGATAGTGACACCCAGTTCAGCATAGCACATGGACCCGAGGGTACATATCCCCCCTCCGCAAACCCAGACGATGAGTGACAGCCCCACTGAGCCTGCATGCTCCAACACTCCTTTAGGAGAGATGAAGATCCCAGAGCCGATGATGTTACCTTCGAAGAAACAAAGATTAAGATTAAGATTAAGGTTATTTACACTTGCCTATAAATAATTAAATACCCTGCAAAACAAGTCTACCTACGTTCACACATCAAGCCATCATACTTGAATTTAAATCATATTCTTCGTAACCCTCCAAACATTTACAAGCAAGTATTTTTCAGGTTTTCCTACTTAAGTAATCAGTTGTTTTATCTGAGGCTTGTCAATCCGCTTAATTACTCAGATGCACTATCTGTGTGCAGGTTTCAGAGACCTACACAAGGTTGAAAACTAAAATTTGGTTGGACAAAGAAAAATCACAATCAGCGAAGAAATCCCAAGAGACCTATTAAAACATCCCAACCATTTTAATTACATCTCTAAGGATTCTCTTCAGCTGACTTTTCTTTCATTTACTGAATCGTACAATCGCCAAAAACTACCTTATAATTACCTTTTTCTCTTTTATGGTGGACTGAACGTGTGTGTGAAACAGTTTTTTCTTTTAACATTTTTTTGTTTTATTATATTTAATATATATATTAAGTCTTTTATGGACAATGACAAATAATAAATGTAACGAAAAGACGAAAAGGCAACATATACACTAGTAAAGAAGTCAAGAGTCAGAGGTCAAAGCAGTCTCATGGTAGATATTGCAACTTTTTTCAGCTGGATTCTGGATGAGACTAAAGTCTACCAGAAAGAAAGTGCATGGTTCAAATGGAAAGAACAACAATAGTGAGACCAAAGCTTAAACACACATAAAGAAAAGGAAATTCTCTCCTCCTCTCACTTTGAATTGGACAACAACCCGTTTTGGCATTTTAGTCTTCATTTGGTAATAAGTGTAGTTGGATGTAGAGATGTTGTGACAGACATAACAGCACACACAGCCTCGTCTCAGTAGCCTGAAGCTCCGTTCTGTCCCCTCTGTTGTGTTATAGTGTAGGAAAATATCTACAGGGCTTCCTGTTGACTTATGTCCATTTCTTTTGTCAGATAATTGCATGAATATAAAATAGTAAATTTGCTCATACTGTACGTTCCACCTTTCCACCATCAAATCTTTGTTTTATGCTCATGACGTCACCTGACAACAATCATAAATACAGGTTCATGATAAAAACTCGTGCTACTTCGTGTGATTGCTTTTACCATTCAAATAGTAGAAACAGTTGAATTTTATTGTTGCTGTTATACAGTAACAAACCATCGTATCCGCGAAAGATGTCAAAAAAGTCAGTGTTTCTGAACAGATAAATTTACCCCGACTACACTGCAGCCCAAGGCAGAATTGTTGAGTCGCCATGAGTCATTGTTTTCCCACTGGGAGAGCAAAAACGCAGAACCACGCAGAAGTGCTACCTCAGACACTGTACTGAAGGATAATACACATGTACATTATGTACTGAATTGTCACTGAGATCTTACCAGGGTCAAAAAATGAACAAATAAAAAAATGGCTTCAGCACAATCCAAAGCAGCACAAACCATTACAGTGTACAATCAAAGTCACCCAGTGGCAATAAAACTAGCCAATTATCTTTGTTTAGCTTTGTTTTGTTTGTATTTTGTTTATTTGATACATATTTGCGGGATATCCTCGGTCACAAAAAGAGCCTTTTTTTATAACAGTACATTAAATGTTTCAAGTCTCCACTTGAAACATTTAATGTTAATGTTTATGAACATGTGTAAGCTTTTCAAAATATGTTATCACAGATCTATGACTGAATAATAATTTAAATAGGAGAAAAGTTTCAGCGAAGAAGTACTGTGAGAAGAATGGACCACTTTTGTTGTAATAAGATTTTGTCAGGGAAAAACATCCAAATGGTAAAAACCCAAAACAAGTTTTACTAATCTAATCAATTAAAAAGTATTTGGAAAGCTACCCAATCTGATAACACCTGACACCTAATTAGCTCCCTGGTGACCAAAACCGATCAGAAAAGCAACCACTGAAGTAAATACAGTTGTAGAAGGAAACTGTCATTACAGCTGCAGCTGCAGTTGTTTTACTTGTATAATCTATATTTAAACCATAGCAAACAACAGAAGAAACAGAAGCAACATTTGTCCCATTTGTGTAATGACACAATGATAATTATATTTTAAATGGAACTGGTTAAGCCAATTGCGCCTTGTGTGGAAACATAGCTCATTGAGGGCCTGTCTCAGCTGTCCCCCAAACAGGGATAAACAGAGGATCCCTAGTGGCTCAGTTGGCTAAGGCACATACTAATAAGCCACCATGTCATGAGTTCAGATCTATCCTGGCACTCATATGTCATCACCACTAGGAGAAGAAAAGAGAAAACAAAAACTGACAGCAGCTGTCCAAGCAACACTTTGTTTTGTACTGTCCGGCGTGTTTTTTCTCCTTTTGGAGAACTTTGGGACAAAGTTTGACTCTGTCCCCAATAACAGCTAAAATAGCTGCAAAAAGCCCAGTGAGGCACACCATCGCAGCCTCCCTGTTAGATCAGCTCTGAATACTCCCTAATGATGCAGTGCAATGGAGGAGGTCTGAACATCGCATTTATCACTGTCAGATTTGATTGTGGAGGCTGTGGTGAGATGCAGAGTGGTTACATAATGCCTATGTTGTGTTTGTTATGTCATAAAGTTTGGCATCACAGCTGAAAGCGTGAATCAGAGTCCTACTGACCCTCTCTGCCTCCCTGCACTGGCTGAGATTAATCACTATTTTATTCAATTCATGGAGAAGGGTTAAGAAATCTCTCCATCACCCTCCTGTATGAAACCGTAACAAACTGTGTGATAAAATGCTAAGACTTTCTCTGCCAAAGGGAAACGATCTGCAGGTGGTTGTTGGAGTGGAGGTGGAGGTGTGAAAATGTGGGAATATACTAATATGCCTCTTCCATATCATTAAGTCTCCTGTCATTTGAGACCCTGCCACGCCCTCCCACCGTGTAATAACCCCCTGCTTTCCCGCTTTTCAGCAACCCGACTCCTCCCCACCAACCTACTCACCTGCTCCCACTTCTCTAATCAGCTCTTAGTATTTGCACTGGCCCATTTCCACTCATTCCCTGCCAGATTTTCTACTTTGTGTCCTATGCTGTAGCAGTTGAGCCTTGCTTGCCTGATTTGCATACCTGCTCCATTTTTCTAGTTAGTCTGCCTGTCCTTGTCGGCTTCAGCTTGCAAAGCCATAACAAAGCTGTTTTGAACTTTTACCTGTGTCTGAGTCCTCCAAAACCTGAACCCGTGACACTTATATGTGTGATATAAGTGCGTTCAGTTTGGTTTAGATTATTGTCATTTGGTACATTTGGTACATTCTAGCTAAATGTAAGGAGTAGTAGTGTATTTAGCAGTTGCATGCAGTGCAGAAGTAGCCATGTGCACTGTCAGCCTCAATAGTGGGGCGAGTGGGGCGTTGGATATGTGAGTAGGCTGATCTGGTGGGTAGTAGCGTGACTCAAGTTGTTTGTGTGTACTAGCTGCACAGGCTTCACTCCATCTGTGCTTCACAGTAAAGACTTGGCAAGTGGTCGTTATTAACCTGAGTGATTTGAGCATTAAATTCACACTAGCAATAATGAAATTGACCAAATACTTAACTGCTGAAGCTCTCCGATATACTGAAAAGGTTCATCAGAGCTGTTGGATTATTTTGAGAGTTTAGCAATGGATTTTGTAAAATGAAAAAATCTGTCAAATGAACATGATACTAAGTTAAAATGGCACGCAAAAGAGTTAATATTAACTGGGACAGTATATGTTTTTTTTATCAAAGCACAATAGACTTGACCTTGGCTATTAAGATAAGCCACTAAAATAACATTACTGTTGAAAGTGCCACACATTTTCCCTTTCCTTTGTTTGAATGTCAGATTGTGCTTCATGTTCCACGTTCCACTGAGATCTCATATAGAAGATGTTTGTCATTTGTCTTGATGACAAAAACTGCCTCTCTTGTTCTGTATTAAATATTAATGTAGGTTTGTGTCTGTTTGTCAGTGAAATCCTTTTCCATTTGTTTTATATATTCATCATCATATATATGGCATAGAAAACATGAGGATCTGTGAGATGCAGGAACCACCAGTTCTATAGTCTATAATGTCCAACATCTGGCTTCAATTTGTCTTCGTTCGTTGTGCCATCTCTTTGATTTGGAGGGTTCGCCTACTTGTGGTTTACAACCTTATCATTTGTTGAAAGCGTGTGCAGAGGCACAGTGGAGACCTGTGGAAATAATTTATGTTTTCAGTGGCACATTCCTAATGTACCATGACATCTAACTCGGACTATGGACGCCCAGTTAAAGTCTGTCTTGTGACTCCCCCCCCCCCCGCCTCCCCCCCCCTCCCATTCTATGGCCACACATAGTCATACAGACTGATAAATGACGGCTGAAAAGTCAAAAACATGAGCTCATGTTCCAAGATCATCTTAAGCTGTAACTTCAGAGGCAAGAGCAATTTGTGAGGAATGTCAGGGACTGGGTGCAAAGCGATCGCTTTATCCATTCTCTCATTCAGCTGGTCTCCCAAATTTATGTATGTTTTGATATATTTTGAGTAACCTGGCAGAACATATGCAAATAGCAATGTTGATTTCTAAACAGCAGAGGTGCAAATGAACATTTAGTGTATAATAAAAAGGAGATGAGTTAAAGTGTCTGTAATAAACTAAACAAACTCTAAGAACATACTGTCTCATACAAAAATAACCTCCTGACTTCATGACAACATTCATGTCATTTCATTAAGTCGATAGCCATGTCCTCCCCCTGCCCCACAAACACAGAGGCTAGATGCTGGATGTATCCAGTCACAGGCCGTTTCTCAGCTGGCAGCTGCAGCGTGGGGAAGCCTCTGCATTAGTGTCAGATTATAACAACACATAAGGCACATCCTGTTTAGTTTATTGCTGTAAATGACGTTGTTTCCGTCACTGAATACTGTTAACATCGGTCAGAACATCCATTCATACATTTACAGGAAACTGAAACAACGCAACTTCCTGCCTTAAAACAGTCTTTACTTTCTGCGGCGGCATTTCTCTCTTATAAATTGCCTGCCGTGGAGCACGAGCACATTTTTGCTGCGGGTGTGTTATAATAGGATGATTGCAAGGAGGGAACAACATTAATGCCTTGCTTTACCCGGTGCACCGCTTGAGAAATTGAACCCCTAACCCCGGCAGTGTTAGAGCGTAACTGTCCCACAGACCCACATGGAGGCTGCGCTTTGTGTCTTTCAAGTTCAACATAAGAAGATCCAGCCACGTAGGCATGTCCATATTCAGATCATCACAGACTGATGCAACAGTTTCCTCACATTACCTTCAAACTCAGCAGTTTGAACTGGACCCACACATCAGAGGTGGAGTATCCGTGCGTAAAACCGACCTTCCGTGCGTTTTTGGCGGTTTTATGTCAGATTTCGATTTATCACTCAGAAACTGTAAGGACGCTGTAGGGGTACCTTACAGCGTCCTTACAGTAGACCAGGACCCGAACTAAAACGGACTCCTGCTGTGGCAGACTCTTGCTGTGTGCTGTGATATTGTAACTTAAACAGCAAAGCAAGAACTGCACATCCGCCACGTTACAGTAGTTATTCCGCCAGCCGGCCGCTCAAACACGTTTCCAGTTAACTTCTCCTTGCAGATGAATTCACCGTATCGACCAGCTCTTCATGAACACACTGTTTAAATCAAAAGCTGTCACACACTCACCGATGATAATGGCACAAGCGCTCAAAAGTCCAATTTCTTTTTTCAGAGTGACTCTGTCGCTGTTGGAGTTTTTATCCTTCTTCTTTTTCTCTTTGTCCTCCATCTCCTCCGCCTTGCAAATGTATTTCCTGCCGCCTCGGTCCGGTCCAGATACTGTACACTGAACCAGGCTCCGCTCTCCGACCTGCCCTTATAATGTAATGATGAACGGAGACATGCGCATGCGCACAACCCACCACCGTAGCCGCCACCTTGACTCAGGTAGGCTGAAGTAAAGTCGTGACAGGATAAAGGAGGCTCACACCTGTGGCTATAGGAAACAAAGAAACACAGAGGAAAATATTTACTTACTCATGTGTGTGTGTGTGTGTGTGTGTGTGTGTGTACATATATATATATATTATTCCTTTACATTTTAACCATGCTCTCCACCAATATAAAATTATACATGTGCGATTTTTCCTCCCCAGAAGAGACGCTGTATCCTCATGTGCGAGATCAGTTTGATGCTGCACACTGTAAATGTGTAGTTATAATGTATTAAACACACATCTGTCAACTTTGTGTCATCCAATCAAGATGCATAGGGAATCTGTCAATTTCAAATAAAAGAAATTAATAGATGTGGGGAATTTAATTTATACAAATACAATAATTAATCAGTATTATCATTATTTTATTTTTTGTGAATTTGGATGATCAAAAAACAGGGTGACCCTCATTAGGAATAGTACAGTTTTAATGTAGACAGGATTCAGGTGAGTCTGTTTTCCTTCTGTGCTACTGTAACTTGAGCCCCTGCTCATCTTTTTGAAGTGGGGGATCAACAGAGTACTGCTCCACACAGATGTCTTCAGTTAATATATTTCAGTATCATAACATGACATTAGTGAACACTGAGTCATGCATTTGATGACTTTGGTTCCTTACGGTCTTATAAAAGGCTAATTTTCTAATTGTCTTTTTGAAAAAGATAAACTTGGAAACACGGATATTGCAGCATACATTATTCATAAGCTGTGAGAGGAATACAGAAACAAACTAGAATAGCACTCAGTAGAGCTTTTACCTCCACCAAGGTCAAACAATCCTGCATTTTCTTCCACCAGATCTGGATGTTTATCTGGTTCTTCAGCAAACTGTAAAGATTCATAGATATGTTTGATTTTATAGATCAAGATCCAGACATCATTTCCTGAGAAATTGATAAAAATGTCACAAAATTCCAGATCTGTATGGAAGTTTTTATTGGACTTTATCATTTGTAACCAACAGAAGATAATTCACAAATGTGTATCCACAAATGTTTCACTATCAATAAACATGTATTTTGTTATTTGAGTTGTGTAAAATCATATCCACCAAAATGCGAATGGCAATGCAAATATAGGCATAACATGCTCTGTAAACATTTACATATCTGTTGATCCCTGTGTACACCTGAGACAGTTTTTTTTTACATTTGTGGATCACTTCCTGTCAGTCTTATTTGACTAATGTGTATGATACTGTAGCTGATCTGTAGAAAAAAATCCAGAAATGTGAAGTGTCCACAGAAGAGAATCCACAAATATGTATAATGATCCACAAATATCTCACTATCCACAAACGCTGTGTGGGTTATACAAGGACAATCGGGGGCTCAACTTCTTCTCCGGGGAGAAAGGGAAGCCAGTTCAGTGCAGGTGTGTGCTTCAGTGAGCTCAATTGTTGCAATCCTCACAGTATCTTGCTTGTTTAACTAAAGCTGTCAGATAAATGTAGTGGAGTAGAAAGTACAGTATTTCCCTTTGAAATGGTGGGTTGGGGGAAATAAAGCGGAAATACTCAAGTAAAGTGCAAGTACCTCAAAACTGTTCTTAAGTACAGTATTTAAGAGTAAAGGTCCTTACTTTCCACTGCTGCCTGCACAGCCTTCAGCACACATGTAATTTAATATTGTTCAATTACCCAACAGCTAAAACTCCTGAATTCCTGAGTGAAAACAAAGGGGATGTCTGTTATAATATCAAAAAGGTGAAAGACTAACTAAACCACCAAAGCCACACATGACTGTTAAAATGAAATAATAAACTCTTTACTGATGTCAAAACAACTAATCCATGACTGTCTCACTGCTCTCATGACTGGGGGGGGGGGCGTTGTTAGGAATGGCGGGGTTTGGCTGGAGGGCTTGCAGGTGAGATGGCGTGGCACGCAAAGACTGGCTGCAGACACACAGCGGAGCTGACGACGAGTGGCGAGACAGCCGGGGTACTTGAACAGCGAGCTTGATGAGGTGATTGACTACAGGTGTGGAGAGGAGCCAGGAGAGTGAAGCCCCGCCCACAAAACACACACACACACACACACACTCACACTCACACGCACGCATACGACAGGCCCGGAGGAGAAGCGGGACGGAACAGAGGAACGCACAGAAACACAAGAGAGAGAAAAACAAAAGCAAGAGTTCCGGCGGAGAAGTGACAGGTTCTCCAGTTGCTTGGTTTTGTCTTCTTCATGTCTTCTACACTGGAAGTGGGAATGCATGGCATTATGTAGCTGCACATCTGCTGCTTGTGATCACCTCATGCAGCTGAGAAAATCAGAGACTTTCTGCCTGCAATGTGACAAACACTTCTGGCGGTTCCTCTGCATGGTCTGGACATAAACTGAAATGTGCTGCATCAAATAATGACGTGTTCAGTAAAAGATCATAGTTATCAGCCCTTTAGTGAACTTAATTACTGCTGTAACTGATGCTATGCAATTTTAAGTACTGTTTGATTTTAAGACATTAAGTCAAACAGACTGAATGATGGGATGAGGAGAGAGGAGACAGACCTGAGGGAAACACTCAAGTTGCAGCAGTGGAGACAGAAGCAAGAAGAAGATAAAGGCGATAAAGAGACGCAGGAAAAACTGTTATGTTTAATTTATTTTCTATCTCTGATTTTTTATGATATAATCTAATCACATTGACAGATCTTTTAATACAAGGACTGACCCCATACAACAACTGTATTAATTACCAGCTGCGATAGAGCGGCTGGTATTGTTTTCACCGTGTGTGTGTGTGTGTGTGTGTGTGCGCGTGTGCGTGTGTGTGTGTGTGTCATCATGAGAAAAAAATACCCCAATTTTCATGGGGATGGCCTTTTTTTCTTCCAAAGGCAAACTATATTCTATTAGTCAGGTTCAAGATGAACATAACAATGACCAGCAGCCTGTTGGGTGTTTTCTACCTTCAGCTCAGAAGATAATCCATCTGATTAAGCTGCTGTTTAATTACCTAAACAATTCAACTACTTTAGCTAAGGTTCTTACCTGTGGCTGGTCTTTTCTACAACCAAACTGTTTGAGGTTTATTTGTGCAAATATGGGCTTCTACCTCTAATGATTGAGCCATAGAGTGGGTGTTGTAAAGTGTGTTGCAATGAAAAAAACAGTCCTGGGTCTGTCACACGTTGCTTCCGTTTTCCCTCGAGAGAGCATGTGTGAGTTTACAGTCCATTTGTTCTTTCTCCTTCCTGCTTTATAGCTGATGCTCTGTCATTAGCTATGCAAATGTTAGCGGATGACAGAGCAGCAGATGATAGAGATGTAAAGATTAAAGAGAGGATGGAAATCAGATAGTAGAGATGATCAATGGTACACACAGTGCAGGTAGAGAAAAAACTGATGTCAGACATAACCCTTTCAGATGATGGATGGTGGAGGACTTCAGATAGATAATATACATTGAATGAAAATGGTACAGAGGAAGAAGTAACAGATTATAGATAATCTGTTAATATGTGATACATCAGATGATAATTGATAGAAAAGGTCAAGATGGTTGAGATAATAGAGATGGTAGGAGATAAAATACAGATGATAGACAGTAATTTATTCTATTATGGAACTAAACAGAGTTTAACCCTTGAGTGCTATCAACGAAACACTGAACAGCCAATTATATTCCCATATTTTACTGTGAATAGAAATGTAAATGTAATGTATTTACAACATTCCACAAGTGTACTTATTGTTCCCTTTGGATAACTGGAGAAATGTTTAATATTCAAAGAACAACTTATTTCCAGGGTTGTGTACCAGTATTTACTGATAATAAGGAGATATTTGCTTTTACTCTTGTTGGTTTTGTATTCAGTTTTGAATAATTCACAGGCTGTGTTCACAAGTCCAAGGTCACAGACACAGTAAAATACAAGATGTGAGGAGGAGATGGAAGATCGATATTGTTAAATAAAATTTTTAGCCTCCTAGCACTGCGGTTCAAAGGATGGCAATGCTGGTTGGCCGATTAGTTGACGATAACTTTTGGTTATAGTATTTAAGTACTGAATGGATTGCTATGACATTTGGATGATCTCATTGGATGAAGCTCCATCAGCAGGTCTTCTCTATTGTGAAGTATATATATTTATATATAATATCAATATCTATCTAATTGATTGGCACAATTCTACAGTGATCCTACAATAGATTCCTTTCTGTATCTTTTCCTCCGTCAGTCTGTTTATGAGTTCACCACTTATAAGCAGACTGAAATATCTCACAGACTGTTTGATGGATTTCCTGACATTTTGTTCAGATATTCATGGGTCCCAGATGTGGGATGTGTCCTAATGACTTTGGGGATTCCCTGACTTTTCCTCTTGTGCCACCATGAGATTGACATTTGTGGTTTTGAGTTAAATGTCCCGACAACTCTTGGATAGATTGCCATAAGATTTGGGACACAAGTTCATGTTCTCCACTGGAAGAATTGTAATAATTTTGGTGATTGCCTAACTTTCCATGAAGTCATTTTTTTATTTATCCAATGCTTTATTTATTATGATATACTTGCAAAACTAATTACTTTCCCATGAGCCCCATCTGATCTTTGTGTTGAGAGGTAATTACCAATGTTGACTATACCATTTAGTTTAGAACACCACTGTGCTTAACTGCAGCCTCCTAGTGTTTGTCATTCATTTCTTTCTAGTTTACCATATATTTAACTGAAGGCTTGCTTTTTTGATTTTACGTCGCAGTGGGTAAAACCTGGCCGAGAATGTAAATGAACAATTATCTTCATGTCTTCATGTTTTACACACACACACACACACACACACACACACACACACACACACACACACACACACACACACACACACACACACACCACCCCATCTACAGTTTAAGGAGTTAAGTCAGTAAGTTGCGGCAGACGAATGCTAACGAATGCACAATTAACTTGGAGGCCGGCCTCCCTCTCTAAAAGGAGGCCCCAACAAAGAGAGGAGATGCTTTGTTGGCGACAGGAAGGCAAGCTGAAACACTGGCTTCAGTGTGATGGCAGGAGGGGACGAGGAAGAGGAGGAGATGAAGTGGGGAACAGCCAAAATACTGTGGTGGCATAAGGGGAGGAGTTTTGCTGTAAACAAATATATCACATCATCCCAGAGCAGCGGCGGGAGGAGAGGAAGAGGAGTTTACGAGGAGGCGAATGGAAGTGGAGGACCAAGAGGACAGGGACAACAGTAGAAAACATAATGAGGAGAATAATGAGAAAAGGAGGAAGAGGAAGATGCAGGTGTTTGGAGGCTGCAGTGGACAATGAATTGTGAGCTGATAAGAAGCGAGCTATATATCGATGTTCTGTAGTTTCTCACCTGAGGAAAACACACACAACCTGTGTCCCAATTCAGAGGCTTGACTACAAAGTCTGCATTTCTTCACTCAATAGTTGATAATGGGCTGACAAGACCTGCACCACTTTAAAGTTTCAACTGCATGCAGCTTAATGTAAGGACACATTTTGTGCATCTTGCACTTCCATCCGTAGTTTATTGTAATCTCAGTTATTAAAGAGCGTTTGTGGGTTCACCACTGGTATATTTTATCTGTGAATCAGTAAAGGAAAACAGCATACACCTCTTCTAGTGTGGCTCTGGCTCACAGCTCGACATTAGGGGAAGGGGATCCTAAAGGAGGAAGTATATGAGGAAATATTGATTCTTACAATTAAGTCTCTCTTCTTTTTGAATCTGATATTGACTGTGTATTTGTTTTAAACAATCAGAGCAATTCAAATTATGTTTGAGGCTGCCTTTTTTCCTACAGTCAATCCTTCACATTTCACACTAAACTGTTTCCAAGACAAATTGAATAAACTCATCACAGAGAATTAACCTTTAACCAGCCACGCACATGTGAGAATAACTGGTGCCTCTGTGCCTCTAGATCTGAAGGCGTGCCAACAAGCCATGCTAGAGAATGAACACGCACAATACATCAGCATGTACTTTTGGATCACGACGCAATTAACTGGCACAACTGGCTGAAATGTGCCATGGGTGAACATATTTAAGCCAATTTTTTTTCTGTTTCTGTTATAGAGAGGATTTGAGAACATGTGAGGCATGCATGTTGTACGCCTTGGAAAGTGTTTATAATTCAGGCAATGTTTGTTGATGCTTGGAAAGTCTATCTGGTGCAGCCATATTTGAGCGTGGTAAGAGTTATGACATCATTGAGAAGAGGTTGTGTTACAGTAAATCAAAAGTATCTAGTTGGGTCTGTCTTTATCAGTAATTAATTTATTGTTGCTGCTCTCTCAAATTTAGGTCTATTAAGATGATGTCAGGAGAAAACCTCAGCAATAGAGTAGTTTGCAATTTTGTACTTATGCTCTTTGTCCCCAAAAGATGAATCCTACTGATTTTGTCGATCCTCTAATGACAACAGCATGAAACATTTTTCACTTATCGTGTGAAATATCTCAATATCTACAGGACTGACTGGCACAAGATTTGATATCCCCAGAGATTGAGTCCTAATTGCTTTCTTTATCCCTTTTTGCCATGCTACATAGCCAACATTCACATTAATAGCTAGAGGATAAAAGATAATAGATGCATCAAACAACGCCAATGTTAACACTCGTCTTTTCTTCTATTAAAGTTAGCATGCTGACCAGCTAGCCGTGGCCCATCTCGTCACTTTCCGATCCCCACCACCCACTTCGGGCAAGAAACCATTTTTGGCAGTAGAGAAAACTCACAAATAGCCCCTTTAATGTTTCATCTAGCACCACCATTGGGTCAAAATTTTAATTTGTCCTGTACTTTCACCTGCAAAACTAATGGCATTCCCTTCAGCCTCAGCTTTACCTGTTGTAATAAGCAAATGTAAGTATCCTAACATGCTGGAGTAAAGTAGCGAAAACTGTAAACATTACACTTGCTCGATCAACAGCATCAGCATTTTAGCATTGAATGTTAGCATGCTGAAATTAGCACCCAGGCTACAAGAATCTCGAGTATATTCATGTATCTCTTGTTGCTGGTGGCAACAGCACAGGCAGGGAGGACCCAAACATAGACACACAGGCGGGCAGGTTCAGTGAAGGAACTTTAATAGCCTGAATGACGGATCAGGCTTACAGTCAGATGGATTGACAGGCAGGTACAGACAACAGGTAAAAGGCAAATAGCATAACAGAATGAGACATAAAGAGACATGCAGCCTTTAAAATCGAATACTTCAGTGTGTAGTGTGTGAATTTCGGCGGGTTGGTGTTGTCCCAAGTTAAACACTGTTGTTGCGCACCCGCACACCGGAAATGACAATCTCAATATGTGAATGCGATTGTCGCCCACCAAAATATTTGCTGCTTTTGCTCACTTAAGTTGAAAATGAATGTTTTACTTTCCTGTGTGTGCCCCCTGTGTCATGTGACATGGTAGTTTGGCCCATGATGTGTCCTCCTTCCTCAGCCACCGTTTTCACATCTTTGACAATACGTTGATGGTCCCTCCCCTTCCGCTATGTAGACAAGATGGTGACCGTCAAGAGTTAGATGTGTCCATTGTTTTGCACCATCTGGGTACTTATAGTTCGCTGCATGTTGTTGAACTTGACAATGTGAATGCACTCAAGTACCAAGTGTGAGTATGGAACTATGCAAATTGAGAAACAGCAACAATGACTGGGGGAAAAGGACTAGGGAAAGTATTAAGGGGCAGATGAGGGAAATGAAGACCAGGTGTGTAAGTGGGCAGAGTATCACAGGTGATTGAAAATGGAAAACAGGTGAGCAGGTTGATATGGAGACAGGAAGGAAGTACAGGGACATCTGGTGGGTGGATGGAGTATTACAGATGACTCCTGGAGGGAACGTGAGAGTCAACAAACATTCAAATTCAGCTGGTCCATGTGGATTACCCACTGTCCACCTGACAATTTTCAGTGTTTATCTTGCACTGCATTATACAGTACATGTAAGCACCTGGCAGCCAAATCCAGCTAAACTGAACCCTCCTACAATTTAACACTCTTCATTTGAGCCAACAAACTCATGGTTTGAGGATACGGAATATAATCAGGAGAAAATAGCAATTATTATATCATAGTTTGGGATATATATATACATAGATGATAAAGGTGCTCCCAAAAGCTGTTCTTCATTTCAGGTTTTGGGTCTCTATTCTGGTCCTGCAATGACTTTGTGACCATTATCCTTACTGGTGGAGACTAAATCCTCCATATTGTCTCTATCTGTGGTTTTAGTTAAATTGGTTTGACTCTTCTTAATTTAACTTTACATCATGTCATATAATTGAAAACTATATTTAGTTGTTCTAACATTTGGTTGTCGTTTGACTTAAGGGAGCTGAATAAACCATCTCCTTCACAGTCTATAATTAAGCTACTGTTTTAATTCATATTAATCTATTTAAAGCTACATACATACGTTATTTCTTGAGACCTTGATGAAACTGTTGAAAAATGCCCTATCTCGCAATGTTTAGAAAAGTGATAAAATATTCCTGGATCTGCCCTTTTAACCAGATTTAGTGCCAAAATTGATTGGGTTCTTCCCTGGCCCATGCCCCATCCCTCCACCAAGTTTGGAGCAAATCAGTTCCATGCTTTTTGCATAATCCTGCTGACAAACAAACAAATAAACAAACAAACAAACAGACATGGGTGAAAACATAACCTCCTTGGCTGAGGTAGCAATGATGGAGGGCGAGACAGGATGGAAGGAAGGGAGAGAGGGTTGAATGAGAGAGGGAGAGTAGAGACAAGCAAAGAACAAAGCAGGAAGAGAGCCGCTGACAGAGGAGAGGTAGGGGAGAAAAGGAGGGACAGATACAGGTGGGGAGTTAAAAAAGGTGAAATGTGGACAAAGGGACCCAAAGAGAAAGGAAGGAGACAAGGCCATGAACCTTACACCACTTTGCAGCCAAGGACAAACTATCACGCTCTCTCATTCTCTCTTTCATCCTGTCCTTGATCTATTCTTACTGTAGAGCTTCTGGAGTGCCTGCTCAAATGGTTTGCCATACTGCCCTCACCACACATCATTTGTTAACAGGGAACTCAGAGTTCTTGCAGTTGGGGAGCAGAGCTGCATAGCAACCCCACAGCACTTCCTGTTGGGCCGGGGGTTGAACGGCGGTGCCTGTTGTTCACCGCCGTGCCCCCTCTGCCTTTAGAAAAGCAGCCGGGAAGCAGTTCACTTACAAACGGCTTTGTGCTTCGTTGTGAGGAGAAGAGAAATGAGCGGAAAGGCAAAGCACCCTCAGTTCACTGCACTCTTCAACAGGCAGGGACTTCTATATGGTTTAACTAATAGGGGTTCCTGTTGATAGATGGTATTGTTATCAGATTTTAGTACCTTTAGAAAAAATTGAAATATTCAGTAATCTCTTGAAGGGGGTTATTTTTTCCAGCGTGAAAAGCCTCTAAAACACAGAACATGTAGCAGTGTTGATGAAGAATATGGACCACCCATTTTCAATAGGAAGATCCTATAAAATGTGCTGTCAATGGAAAATACATCTCAGTTTTTCACCATCCTGCAGCGCTCTGGGGTCATAAGAAAAGCATTTAAAGTACATACATTCATACATACATATTCATCGCATTCATTTTCTGATGAAGAGCAAATAATGTTCCATTGCTAACTAGTTGAGACTCCATGCTCTTTCCACATCCGATGCAGCAATTGAGTGTAGTCACAAATACAACAGAGAACATCTGACCAAACTTTGCTGAGATCTCTCAGAAGTTCAACAGATTAACACCTTTCAGCCCATAGAAGTTAGTGCAGCAACGCTTTCCCCTATACAAGATCTACTGAGTTCACTTTAAAATTAATCTCTACATTATCACCAATATAATCATTTACAACATCAATAATAGCCTCTATTCATTGTTTTTACAGCAGGCATGTCATAGCACGAAAAACATTTAATAAAGGCTGAATTCCATTGAAGTGTTTCTGAGCCCTATAGGCTAATACATGCTGACTCATTGCCAAAGCTTATTAGGACACTTAAAGGTGCCCTTAGGAGTGTTTATGTAAACATAAATAACACATAGGACATCCTGCCTCATAACACATAGCCGATTTTTGATATTATGTAACCTGCACTGTAGCCTGTCAATCAGTGGAATAGCATAAAATGAGTCACTTAGCGTGCATTCACTACACATTTGCACTACTGTACACATACATGATCGTACTAGTATGTGTGCATGTGGAGCATGAGTGGTAAACTACTCAGGGATCTGTTTATCACAATGTTGGTCTACTAATGATCAAAAACATCAAATAGAGGCATCTATTGCCTTCTAAGACAAGTGAAATGTCTGCCATGAGAAAAGGCCTACTGGTGAAGAAAGAATAAACACATGGCAGAAATCGTGACTTGTCAAATACAGGTGCACATAATAATATTAATAATAACTAAATTTAATTTAGGAGTGGCACTTCCAGGGCTCTGGTATTGTTCATGTGGGTTTAATAGCATGGCTCACATAGTCACACGTAAATGGAACTAGGCCATCAGTGTTGTTATCAGTTACACCTGTGTTTTAATCAGTGTTATCAGTTACACCTGTGTTGATTTCATTCATTACTTGAAACTACAAATGTGTGTGAAAGACAAATTGAATTATCATCATATTTTGAACTGTGAAAGGTTGATTGTAAGTATTGTGATCATTTGAAAAAAAAACATACAGAGAGAGTCATCCTATCAGACAAATTAAAAAATTTGTGTGGGTTGCATTTATGTTGAATTATTTGAAGAAAACGTAAAACCAAAGGATGAAAGCTGATCATCCATTGATTTAAAGGGGAAGAGCAAGAAATTATGTTACACATTAAGGCTGAATTATTAATCTCTACCTCCACCTAGTGGTTGATTTAGTTTAGTACAACAACCATCCCACATCTCTTTGATAACTTCAATGATTAATCACTTATCAAAAATGCTGAGAATTAATTTTCTGTCAATTCAATAATCGATAATTGGACTAGTTCAAAGCATAATTAGCAGCTACATAGATTGGCATCATAGACTCATAGCCACAGATTGAGAAGCTCCTGCACTCTGTAAACGTTAATGTTTTTTTTTGTGTAACCAAAGTCCAGACCTCTGTCATGAAGATAGAAGTAGGCAATGATGCAACTGATCACTTAATCGCCATCATGTCAATGTCAACGTTTATTTCTCGAATATGTCATGCAACGAATCTGTGTTGCTGGTCTCTCTTATGACCATGAACAATAAGCGTTAACATGTGGACTAATAAATACCTTCCTGACAAACTGTGACCATTGTGACTAATACAAGCTTGCTTTATTTGGTTGTTCTAAACCAAAAAAAACAAGCAAGTGTAGCCCGAAACTGAAGGAAATTAAACAAATGGTGTCAGCAGCCTGAAGTCAATTAATGGCAAACATCCACGAGTGCAAATGTCTTTGATCTAGTGTAACCTGGTCACCAACATAACCAGTTTGACTGGTTTGTACAGGATTTTGACATCTAACTCAGTACTGTGAGAATGTGTAACACCTGACTAGAGTCAATGGTCAGTTACAACCTGAGCTTCCTTCTCTTGTCCAGTTGTAACCTCCTCTGTGAGAGCCATGAAAACACTGCAACTTTCCCCTGCAGAGGGATTAGCCAGTAATTATTTAAATGTAATATCTTTCAACAAAGATCCCGAGAGTAGATGTCGTAGAAGACAGAACATCTGTATGCAATCTTTTAATTTCTTCTAACATTCATGAGTCAAATGGAAATTAAATCATTCAGCCACACAGATGTTAAATGAGGTTAGAAAAGTTTCCGTTCGAAAAGCCTTTGTCTGGCTTTCAGAAGCAGATATTTCCCAGACAAATACAGCTTTGGCCTAGTTTATAGCCACAGCCACACGCTCATACTCTGGCTTCACCTCTGTTTAGTTGTTATCGATAATCCTCTCCTGACATTTATAAAACACCTCCTCCACAAACAGGAGTTTAACCTGCTTTCTAACTGGCAAAACCAGACACACGCAACCAGACGGCGTCTTTAGTTTCACCTCAGACACAAGCAAAATGAAAGAGCCAAACACACTACTAACTAGAATGGCACTCAGTTGAGTGCATACCTCTGCCAAGGCCAAACAATCCTACCTACATGTCAGTGAGATTCAGGTTGTTATCTGGATGCGCACTAAATTGTAAAAACTTAAAGATCTCAACACCATAAATATGTCTGATTTCTTACATTACGATCCAAACACTATTTCCTAAAAAAAATTTGTCGAAAAATGCCCTATCTCACAATGTTAAAGACACTCTTGGATGGAGGTAATAATGCAACACAACAAATACTGTTGATTTACCTTTAAACAAGTGACTGAGGCTCAGAGTTCAGTTCACCCACAGACCCTCTCACAGGGAAGTCAATCGGAAATCAGCACAATCAGAAAAAAGCCCCGGCAACTGACAACATCTCATCTTGCTGCAGTTGCTAGGCAACCAAATAAAACTGCAGCTTGAAGACCAGGTACTGTACATTTTTATTACTTTTTATAGTGTTTACATCGATCTGTCTCTATCTCTCAGACCATCTGTCTGTCTCTCCACATGTGATGAGATGTGCGAAGGAAAAACACCTGAAGAAAATATAAGTCTTTTTCCTACAATACATACATTATTTTAATTGATTTTTTGCTGCATAACAATACAGACTTTGGAGATTTTTTTCATACAACTCACACATAAGACTCCAAGTATTTTAATATAGACAGATATGATTCAAATGAATGCTCTTCAGCAAGTCAAATGCTGTATGCAGCCTCAGAAAATAAACCTGTTTCCATGTAGGCATTATACTGTAACAGTTGTAATCATTCACGAGATAATAACTGATGATGATGACACACTTATTAGTTACACGTTATTATTAGCAGCAGCAGCAGCAGTATGTCCACTCCAGCTCAAGAGCCTGTTTAATTTGAAGTCAAGGTATGATGTCCCGTTTCTGGTGTCAGTGCAGAAAACTTCTATTTATAGTTTTACAAGGAAGCAGCTGTTTTGTATAATTTTGTAATATTGGCATTATACAAATTTGCTCCAAAGGTCTTAAAAATGTCAAGTGAGTACTGCCTTAAACTCCTGCTGGTACTTAAGTATTTTAGCTGAATTTTTTTTTTATTGACTTCTTGATGATGATATTGTTTTAATCTTCAGCATTGATACATTACTTTGACACAGTTGTCAACATGTGACTTCCTTCAGTCAGACAGGTGTTGGACATTTAAGTGATTATTATTTTTAAAGCTTCAGATAATTATTACTCAGTATGGTTTTATTACAATATGGACTGTATTTTCTATCTCACTTGTGTTTTTCTGTTTGTCAATTGACTTTATTAATTACTGTTTTGATGACAACTGTTAATGTAAATGTAAATACAGCTTTTAACAACAACAGTAGGTCTTTAATCAGCACAACCAAGCTATTTTAGCATACAAGTGATTTACTTCATCAGCCTGCGCCTGTGCACCAGATGGTGCAGCTGCTGATTTGCGTCTGTAAATCAGTCTTAATTATGAGATTTAATCGGTGAACAGTTTTCTAACAGGTAACTCGACAGGTGTTAACGACTTCCGCACTGTTGCGTAGGCTACGTTACCTGAATGACACAGGCGGCGCCGGGGGAGTTTCTGCCTGTGAATGCATCACAAACCTTTTTTTTTTTTCCGTGTGGGCGGAGTTTCTGGTTTCTGCTGGAAAAGTCGGTGGCTGAGTGAAGTGAAGTCATATCGGACACATTGTTGGAGGACAGCGGATACTCACCTGTTGAACAGCAGCGGTCTGGTTTAAATTAACCTCTAATTCACCTGTTTTTTTTACTCTCTCGAGTGTGAGCCTTCAGGATGACGGACACACTTCTACCAAACGGCATGAAAAACAGCCGAGGAGACAGCAATTATTTCAGAAAGGTGAGTTTTTTTGTCGCTTCACTTTACGAAATTATAGGCCATCCGTCTGCTGTATTGACTGTCGTAATGTACAGTGAGATTCTTTTTACAGTTGTGAATATTATTGACTTTCAACTTCTCTTCTGGTTTGTCTACAGCGTCTTAAATGTTATGTTTTCAATAACAATCTCAATTCAGTGCTAATGCAGCGTACAAACGTCCAAGTAACAGACTTCACCCTTGTTGTCTTCGTCTCCTCGCCAGATATAATTATATTGTAGGCTAATATGTATTTGTAGTTTGGTTATTTAACTACAGGCTGAACCTACCTCGCAGTTCCAAGCTACATCAACAGACGAGAGAAAGTACTTCTTGATATTACATACAATAAAACAAAGCAAGAGACAAGTTTATTTAAATAGCTCCATTCAGACACAAGGCAATTCAAAGTGATTGAGAGAGGCATGGAAATACATTCAAAATGAAACATTAAGATTACACTAAATTGAACTGAAAATAAAATAAAAACAAGGCAGTTTGAATAATTAAAATAACAAAGGTACATATTAAACACCATATGAAAAAAACGTGTTATAATTTGCTTTTATTTTTAGAAATAGTATGGTGTCAGTCTTAGATTTAGTATGACAAAGACTCCTGAGTGATGTGTCACCAACAGCAGCAGAAACCACAGCGCTGTCAGCTTCAGGTGTGTGTGTGTGTGTGTGTGTGTGTGTGTGTGTGTGTGTGTGTGTGTGTGTCTGTCTTACTCCAAGAATAGCTGTATCTCCTGCAGTTACTGATAGTGGGAGAGACTGAAAGGCCCCTGACCAAACATCCCATAATTAACCTTTTCAGTTCCCTGCTGGCTGTCAGAGGTGTGAGGGTGATTGACAAATAACAGGATGTGTTAAGGAGGAGGAACTCCTCAAAGGCTTTGTTGATATCCCTGGTAACCTTAGGTCAGATTAACCTACTGTCCTTAGATGATTTTGTCAGACCTGCTTTATTCTTACTTTTAATCTGATTAAAAAAATAGTTCAATATTTCCTCACAACCAGGTGTTTACTTCTTTTCTTATTTCTTCATAACATGATTACCATTGTGTTTAAGGGGACATTGTAAGGCCACTAAAGCCCTGACCTATGACCTTTTTTTTTATTGTCTGCATCTTAGAGTTGCAGACATGTGAGATGTTCTGGATAACAGCATTATGCAAAAGATGGATATGCAAATATAGGTGGCGGGTTATGCAGAATGTCACTCAGATAAGAGGAGTATTCTCCCTGTCTGTAAATTAGCTGGTATGTTGTCATTATACAGTGACAACCATTAAAGTAATTAAGATTAATTTCATCACAACCAGCAGCTAACCACCTTCTCTAACCAGTTTCATGTTTCATGTACCTGCAACTGTAACATTTTCAGGAGCTCTGAGTTTGCCCAGTTTGTGTCTACGAGAAAGGCACTTGGCAGTGGTTGAGAGATTATCTAATGTGTTTTCACTGAGTTCCCCCGTCTGCCATGCTGTGGTCCATGTCTCATTCCTCCACATTTGTAACAGTGTCCTCAACTGGACTGTTTTCATAGACAAGCTTGTTTAGATGGGCATCTGAACGGGGCCTTTGTGTATTTCAATCCCCCCGAATCCCCTTCTGAACGCTGTCTGGATTTGGGCTCTGTGCTGCACTTCCTGTTTCTATAAAAAGGCCAGTTGGATCTAGGGTCTGGGACTGCCCCAGGACATGATGGGAGACTATTGAGTCTAATACCTCAATCACAAACTGTTTCCCTTATTACTGTAAAACTCATTGATTTTTTTCTCACTCTCTCTACATTTCCTTTACCCTCCATATTTCTTGAGTGTTCAGCAGTCTTTAATTTCATTGCAGAAGCAGAACCTTCTCAGTATAAAAATGCCTGCACATTCATTGAAACCACAAAGCAATGAGTTCTGCTTCTCATTGTGTCATGTTAAAGAGATTTGCAATTTGGAAAGTTTTTGGTCAAATGATAACCAAGTGGAGCCAAGACGATCTTTGCTTCCAATTTTTGTGCCCTGCTTTCTCCTGGGTGAAAATGAGTTTAATGATTTACAAGGCTTCACTGGGTTCGACTGATGCTCGGGGGTGCTGTTGTGGTTCAGGGCTTCCTTCCCAGCCGTCCACTGTTTCACCTCCAGCTGGCTGAGCTCCGACTGGAGGAACTGCAGTATGGAAACATGGCAGAACAAAAAGCCGAATCGGCATGTTTTTTTCTCCTTATCCTCCTCGGCCAGTGAGAGCATTGACGTACCATCTGGCCTGAGGCCGTCCTCCAGCTAGACAACAGCCGCAAATTGACAACATGTGTCCCGGTTCACAAACCAGACAAGCTCCCTCGACTTGGAGACACACTTAGATTCCCTCAGCGGGGTTTGTGTTGGAAAAAGGAAAATAAGAGATGCAGCTGTGATCAAATATTGTCTCTTACAGTAGTTCACTGAATATAAAGATGTCTTTCTTTGGATTGAATGAGCAATCTGTCAAAGGGCCCCTGCTGTAATTGGGGAGCATGCATGATTCAGCTTATCATCATAAAGAGGTGTGGATATAGAGATACTGAACACACTCTTGTGTATTTATAGGGCCAACAGGCAGTTGTGAGTCCGTCATGATGTCGTGACTGGGTCGTGGCTGAAGCCTCTAACCCTGGCTGACTGCCAGTCTTAATCACCACTTGTATGAACCAGCTATCCCATGAGCCATTGCTCCATATGTTCTTTATGAAGCGTTATACAATAGCAAGAATATTTGCTGTTCAATGGATATGATAATGGGACTGGACTGTCTTTGTGTTTTGCTCTAATGAAGTGTTTTGCACGCTCTTAGAGAAAGGGTGCACTGTTTGAACACACCAATGTGCATGAGGGGTTCAATTCCCTGAGTGGTTCAGTGGGTTAGGCAAGGCATTAGCAGGGGTAGTAGCCATGTTTAGGGTTTCAGTTCTGAGTTAAATTGAACCAGTTTAATTCTACAAAGATTAAGGTGTAATTTTTTCAAACTTCTAGACAAGCAAAAAGCTGCAGACTGAAAGAACCAACTGTACAGCAGTATCAAATGACAAACATAACAAAGCACAAAAGTCTTAATTAATTCATAAGTATAAATCAAAAAGTGTGATATCAGAACATCAGGTTTGTGGATTAAAGTAGGTCCTAATGATGAGACATTAAATTATTAAATTAGCATTACTACACGGGATCATGGTCATTGCTTTGGAATGCATGTGTTGAAGTTTCATAGTGTCCTACATATCAGAAATGGAAACATACTGTTATGTTTACTTTCAATCATTAGCCACTCCCTTGTTCTTTAACACACACACACACACCTCATTTTTGATGTAATAATTGACGTGATGATGTACTGTAATAAGTCCACGCCCTCTTGTGTTTTGCGCTCTAATGTCCTCACCCTGCCGTCATTCCAAGAATAGCTCCTGGTACGTCCTGCAGTGCCACGCCCACTGCAGCCTCATTACAGCTCTATTGTGTAATTAACGAGGCTCTCGTTTGTATATAGTTAATCATTACACTATCAGGTCAATGAAGTGTTTGTACGGGAACACCCAAGTTATGATAGCAGAGTGGTTATGGAGTAAATTATATTGTCACAAAAAAATGTCTATATGTCTATATGTATATGTAGGTGCACGTGATCTGTAATTATCCGCCATGTGAGGAGCGAACCTGAGCCAAAATTAAAAAATATTTGTTCACTCACCATGGATTTTGCCATTAAATCAATGAAGGCAATCAGTGTGGTATTTATATGTAACACGCCAGTGAGGGATTACATCCTTGCCGCAGCAGGTGAAGTGGGGATCAGCAGAGGGATTGTGTGGACCACCTGTGTGATACCACATGTATGGGAGGACCCAGGTGGCTGTCCACGACCTCTCCACTTTGAGCAGTGGCGTTAGAAACAAATTTGACCGCGGTGCAGGAGAAAAGGGTATTGGAAATTTGGGAGATAATGTAAAATACAAAAAATGAAGATGTGATAGCTGGTGGGAAAAATTAGTGTCCATCTTTGGTGTTTTAGTGCTTGTCTTCTCATCAATGTGTCCAAACTTGGACGCCCTTTTTTTCTTTCAGTTTTTTTTCTTATTTGTTCAGTCATTGAAACTGAAAATGTAGCAATCGGCACTTTCTGATTAACAGACAGAAACATCCTAGCTCTGAAATGTGAAGGTTTTTGTGAATTTGAGTCAGGCTGTTTGTCTGATCTGCTGAGCATGAGTCAGAGACTACATCCTCCCTGTAGCTGATGTGACTCTAACTCTGACCTCAAGGGCAGAAAAAGGTCAATTTGTACTTTGAAATAAATAAAACATATGAGAAATGAACATATAACTACACTGACATATTTTCTCTTTGGTTCTATGTCATGTGTTGACCTAGTGCTGTGCTGTGACCTCTGACTCTTTACCTTGATGTTAGTAAGCAGAAACCGAAGCCCATTCTTCTGCTGACATCGGATTTAGTCCGATAAATAATGAGAATGTAAAAGCATTCCATGCTGGGGACAGTAAACTAACTGGTTTTACTGAGCTGACAGGTCTCAGTGCATCTTGTTGTTGTGTTGCCATCCAGAGTACAGTGCAGACCACACCTCTCCTCTGCTCTGCTGTTAGTCAGCCAGTATGAATGTCTGTGGCCAGTTTATCTGTGCTAGTATGAGCGACAGCCTGTTGACTTAGGAAGGCTGGGACACTTGTGGTTGTGATAGGGACAAGGACACACAGTCCAGCCCTACACAGGCCAGTATGTGTAAACACACTGAGTGAGAGCATGCGTTTCAGCTGCGTACTGTAGGCAAGGTGCAGCTCTTCCCACACCCAGCATAGATTCATGTTTACTGTTATATCAGGGAGCAAAGATAAAGTAAAAATCAAAACAAAAACTCAAGACATGTTCAGTAGATTGTAGTATTACTCATGGAAAAGAATTTCTTGGGACTGACTTGCTATAAATAAATAAATATACAAAGCATGGTTTGAATGACATGATATGTAAAGAATGATGGAGTTTTTCTAGATGCGCCCATTGTTTATTCCACTCAAATTTAAACAAGTTATTATTTTCTACTGACATGATTGTTCCTGTACCTCCTCGTCTCAGGGTTGTAACCCGTTCGCCCAGACTGGACGAAGCAAACTGCAGAACAAGCGAGCCAGTCTGAACCAGCAGATCATCAAAGAGATGAGGATGAGGGCCGGAGCTGAGAACCTGCTGAAGTAAGAACAGAACTGATGACTGATAATACATACATACATACATACTTTTGAGTGTCTGCCTTTGTTTTTTTAGTGCGAAGATTGAATGATCCTAAAACATACAAAGAACAAAGACCTCAAACGAAAACACACACAGGCACAGAAATGCCTTTACAATTGTTACATAAGGGAAAACCAACTGCTCACATCATTGATTCATGTGTCAGTCATATTATCTGTATTATTTGCCAGTTAGGTCACAGTTGTTTATGTGACCTGTAGTAAACTGTAGCTTGTCTCTTTGGCTTCACTCCCAATCATGAAGAGAAGAATTTCATGTACTCAAAGAGCCACTGTCAATATTTCACAGAGCCTTTGTATTTTGCTTACAGGTTGCAAAAATGTGAATCTTCCACTCAGGACCTCTGATAGGATTTGACTGCTTTTTGAAATTTTGCATTTGTTCTCCCCTGGGTTTGTAAAACTACATCTCCAGACAAGACTTTTTCCTCTGAGACTAAAAAAAGTTTCGGTTGTTTTATCATGTGGCTGAAGAGGTAACAGGTGGATTTAGTGTGGAGGAAGTTGTGTCTGCTCTCTGAGATTTTAAAAATAAACAGAGAAATTTCTTCTTCCTGCTGACATACCTGTTCTAGTAGGATTGAATGGCAGAATTTGTGATTGACTTCTACAGTGTAACAGAGAGATATGAGGGACTTTACTGTCCTCTCATAACCTTTGCAACCTTATGCTTTTTGTTTGGTCTGGTTGGGCGCTTCTCCTCACAAAAGGCTATTTATTTGAACGCAGCTTTCTGCATTTTTCTACTCGCTTGTCCAGCATGTTGTTTTTAAACCAGCCATCATATTTTATATATGTACTATATGTTGGTTCATTTTTATACTAGCATTGAACTGACCTGAAACATAACATTTAGTTTCACTGATATATTGTAAACCCAAGTTATAAACACATTTAATGTTGCAGTTGTGTACAGGCATTAAACTCTCTCTCTTTTACTTTGTTGTTTTTCTCTTCTGTAGCCTCCAGAACAAAAGTCTCATCTCTGATTGAAAGAATAGAGACAAGAATTGACTTTCAGAAATATCAGCCTGATCAACCTCAGTTGTTATTGCCTCATTCATCATGTGGCATAAAGGTTAATGCTACATGTCTCCACCAAAGGTCTGTGATGGCCTTTGTTAACTGTAGTTGGTTTGTATTCAAGTGTTTGACGGAAACTTAGATGTAAGACCGTCGTATTTGAGGAGTGAATTTCTGAAGATCGCTCTGTTGTAACTTTCTAAGGATCTAAGAGCACACTCTTCACTGTTTTAACTGCATCACCACCAGAACCTGCCATACTGGAACAAAAACCAGTCGGTCAGCTACTGGCTTCCTGGTGAGACAAAAATAGTGTGAGGGAATTTTTACTTCTTTAGGTTTTTGCTTCATCATTAGGTCATGAGGTCTCTGTGTAGTATGAGGCCATGTTTCTTATTTTTGTTGTGTTCAGGACATTTCTGGGCTGAAACCTTTGGGCAGTGGGTGTGGAGCCCCCAGCCAATAACAGTGCGCAGGGTGTGAGGGTGGGACACTGTAAAATGTAGCCACCAGGTTCCATTGGCGCCTCCGGTACCTGTAGTCTATTGTCATGTGAGTCTATTTGGGCTAAAACGTCCTGTCTGGAGTGGCTGTCAGATTCGGTTTGCCATTACACTGGTTTACTTGTTAACATTTGTACTGCTCATTGCCTTTCTCCTTGATACATCATGCTTCAATAAGCTTAGAGATCGAGGTTCAGTGACTGAGGAGTGTCGACACACAGACCTCCCGGCTGTATCCCTCTGGATGTGTTGCTCAGGATGTACTGTATGTGCCATGCAAACCTCTCTGTTTGAAGGGAGAAAAAAGCGAGAGAAGTCAAGTGAGCTGAAGTGTGTTTGTCTCTGAGGCGGAAGCTTCCTGTGTAAAGAAACAAGAGATTCAAAAGTAGGTACAACTTTCCTCTGACAGTCGCCTCAACTTCTCCCACTGGGATTCCTGGATTATCTCTCTTAACATTTGTGTAAAGATTAGTCTGGTGAGGGAGGATACCACTGTGTGTGTGTGTGTGTGTGTGTGTGTGTGTGTGTGTGTGTGTGTGTGTGTGTGTGTGTGTGTGTGTGTGTGTGTGTGTGTGTGTGTGTGTGTGTGTGTGTGTGTGTGCGCGCGCGCGCGTGCGCCTGCGTGCCTGTTAGGCCTATCTAAGCCTACTGCCTCAGAAGCCTCCACATTCCTTCAGTACTTCACAAAGTCTGCCCAGCCAAGTCCAGGGGCAAATGGTGTGTGTGAGTGAGTGTGTGTTTTTGCCAGCCCAGCTGCAGCCCAGACAACGGCCTGCGTGCATTTCTGAGCTTCAAGCTCACCCCCTCACATTTATTTTTAAGGCCTTAAATCACATGAAGTCTGACTGTAGTTCTACCTGTGCTTTCCCACTTGTGTGTGTCAGTGTCTGTTGGGATGGGCACAGGGGTTGTCATGGCTACTGTACCTTTGACATCCACCTGGTTTGTCATGTTGTACTCATGTCATGATGCTGGATTCTCAAATCAAATCAAAAGAACCTATTAAGAAAGTGTGTGTGTGTGTGTGTGTGTGTGTGTTATCCCCTGCCTTCCTTTTGCCTCTCCTCTCTTGTCCTGCATTCCTCTCTCTATCAGCAACAGGTGGAGTCAGTCTGGTCAGACCAGTTCTCTTCTCTTCTTGTTAGTTTTTCAAACTAGAAAGCTCTGCCAGAGCCACAGAGGACAATATACAATTGTTTGGCACAGACGTTGATTAGTTCTTAACAGATTTATATAATGGAGAGTACTAACCTCAGTCACTGATCAAACTCCAATCACTACCTGATATCTCGTTTAAGGCCTCGAGGAAAAATACAACAAACTGTCAGTCAGCGAAAAACAGAGAGTCAGTGTTTTCGGAGAAGAAGAAAACTTCACTGAAACCACATATCCTGGTTTACAGTCCGATTCTCATGCACCGCAGCATGATATTAAATAGGATATTAATAATAACCTCTGGGCCAGCAAGCTGGCATACATTCAATCCAAACCACAACACCTCTACCTCCTTCACCATGATGGATTCCCCAGACCACACCTCCTCAGAAACCCTTCAGCGGGCCAAAGGGAAGTGATGGTGTGGTGTGAATGTTAAGAAGAGGTTGACCCTGTTCTGTTCCCTGTGTATTTGTTGTTTTTCTTATCAGGAAACAATACATTATTACTAATATTTCCTCCAATGATTCATAAAAAGTTTATATTTATTATTGAACCATTTGATTTTTGAATGGCGTTTCTCACCTGAAACACAGTGGTATTGACTGTTTTTAAGACCTGGTTTATTTGATTTTTTGTTCTGTAACCTTCAGCTGAACTGATTTTTTCTTTTTTTTTTGGCCAGTGCTTCTTTACATCTCACCTTTCGTGGTAAGAATCACATCCTCTGTGATTACAGGGTAATTACAGGGTAGAGAGCGGTGAGGTTACAAAGAGACAGGCTCTGATTGACAACAGTGAATCAGCTCCAGACTGACAGGTTTGGAGCAGGGTTGTGTATGTGTGGGTTATGTAACATTAGTTACTACTGACAGAGAGTGTGTTAGGATTCACTGTAGAACACAGATAAGGATATATTGAAACTGCTGGGGTGTGTGTGCATGTGTGTTACCTTGTATTACCGTGGACACCATGACAATGTGTCATAAATTCTGCTTTACAACGGTTCCAGCCAGTTTTTTCTATGTATGCTAACACAAAGACACAATGACACACACCACTTGGTGGTATCATTAAAGCCTTATCTCTGCTGTGCAGTGAATCCTAATCCTTTTTTCAATTTTTCTCCTTATAGACACACACACACACACACACACACACACACACACACACACACACACACACACACACACACACACACACACACACCAAACAGTATGTATATACTGCCCACAATGAATGTTTTTGTTTTCGGAAATTATGTGAAATTGTTATATAAAAAAAAGGATCACATGGAAATAAATCACTTGTGGAAATCTAAAGAGAGGTTGTTTTTTTGGCAAAATTTTCAATTTGGTTTACTCAACTTCCAGCACACACACTCGGCATGATTTCACTTGAACAGCAGGGAGGTCTGATGTTTAAAGAAACTATTCCTAAGCCACACTACCCAGATTCAAGCACACGCCATGCTAATGTGCCCTTGAACAATACCTACATGCAGCAGGGTTGTGGTTAAATGCGTGACTTGTAATCTCTGCCCTGACATGGGCCCCTCTCTGTGTAGTGGCACATACAGTGTGAGATCATATAAAATTTGTCATGCAATGGTGGATTTTTTTTTTGAAACAGTGATTTTTACCATGGGAAAGAGCTGTTTAGCTACACAGGGATTACAGCTGTGATTCATAGCTCTTGGTTGTGTGCTGGAGAGTAAATCAAGTGCACAGCACGGCACAGTGACGCAGGTCTGTGGTCTAGAATACCAGGGGAGGCACGCTCGTTTTAATAATCAGCTGCAGGAAAGTTTGGCTCTGTCAGAGTGGATAATAACAAGGCTGATATTTCTTTTCTTTTCTTCCACCCTCTCTTTATGTTTTTTTTGTTGTTTCTCTGCATCTCTCCTGTGTGCAGGGCTACATCTAACAACAAGGTTAAAGAGATGGTTCTGTTGGAGTTGAGTTATGTCAATGCCAACCTGCAGCTCCTGATGGGACAGCTGGAAGGACTCAACAGCTCAGTGGAGGTCTATCAGAACACACAGTAAGTGCATATATCACTTTCTCCTTTCACTGCTACTGATTCTACCACTTATACCGCTGCTAATGCAAGATGTTGCTAATTGTAAGTTCATCCATAAAGGTCCCATATTTTACACTTTATATCTAAGGTTTTAAGAGCCAAAAACCATCTCAATGTGGATTTACATCTCCTCTCTCAGGCCTCTCTCTGGAGCTCTAGTAACAACAGGTCAGTGAGCCAATCAGAAGAGAGGAGGCTCTGAGCCACTTTGTTGTGACATCACAAAGTTACAGAAGTCCTGACGGCTGGATTTAAGGCTCAGTTCCTGGATGTGTGCATTTCTCTGTGGACTGAGCACTTTGATACTTTCACACTTTCACAGTATTAATATAGAACCTAGAGCTGCTTTATGATCAAACAACACATGGAAATCTCACTTAATAAGATATGGAACCTTTAAAATCTAAGATAAGATAAAAAAATAAGATCTTGTGAGACTGCAACCTATTTTAGTTAGTTAGTTTGTTTTTTAGCTGCACAGCTAACATTTTACACTGTTGGTTTACAGTTGATTTCACGAATGAAAAAGACCGTGGTTTTGTTGTCAGAAGCAATGTATCTGCAGGCAGTTGAATATAATTACCTATAATTTTTCAGATTAATTAAAGGTGTACCATAAGGCTAACTGCCTGTGATGAGGGTGTTGTAACCTGAGGTGCACACACAGCAGCCAGAGCTTTCTGCTGTAGACACAAAGGATTGTGGCACCAGCACTGTTGCCACTGACCCAAAAAACTGTATAACTCTAATCTTAATCTTGAACTACATCTGACCCTATTTTTGATTTCCTGCACACGTGACAACTGGTCAAAGTCCTGTCAGTATGTAAATAAGAGGAAGAGGAACACACACACAGTGTTAATTGGCAGCCAACAAAAGACTGATGGCTCTGACAGTCTGTGATTAAGTTATCATGTGCTCTGTCAGATGAAAGATGCTTGATGACAGAGGATCAGAGAAAAGAGGTGCATGGAGAAGAAATAGACAGACACACATGGAAGACGAAGTGCAAGAGTTTGTTATTGTTAAACTGGAGCAGCTGGTTTTTCAGACACAATGCACAGAGCAACAAGGAAATGATGAGCTGAATTTGTATAAGATAAACAACTAGTACAAGGCCTCTCTCAGTCAGTCTGATGATCGGGTGTGTGTGTGACAGTAATAGGTTCAGGTGTTTTCTCTCTTTAAAGACAAGTCAGGTGTATAGGGTGTGGTTGACAGTGTAGTATTTATGTCATGGGGGATGCACACAGTCACGTACCAAGTACGACACTAAGGACTTGATGACTATGATACAGAAATACAGATGTTTATAAAAGTGATAACGGATATCCTTTGGGAATTGTTGTCCCTCTGTTTTATCTCATGATAACATGTCACCCAATGAAAAAATAAACAAATAAGCTACAGTACTTATATGCTTTTGGAAAGGAGAGCACTTGGTTTAGATTTAGATTTCAGAGATATTAAATGATAAACAGAAGTTTTCCATTTTGAACATGTAACATGTTCAAAACATGTACATGTAACATGTTCAAAATAAAAGTCTTCGGATAGAGAATTACAATGATTTAAAGGCTCTTTGATTGAATGATGTCTGCCTCCACCTGGCTCCTCTTATTAAGAACACTTCCTCTATCAGCCATCTGCCCGGACACACACACACTAACACACACACACACACACACACACACACACACACACACACACACACACACACACTATACATATGCTAAACACACTAAACCTACTCTACATATTCACTCAGACAATAACAAAATGCATATACACATATATAAACACAAATACATGTGTGATATCTGTACACATTACCATGCATACACAAACGAAGATGCCATGTTACCCATGACAACCCATCACAACAGAGCAATAAAATGATTAGGAGGATAGAGGCATTATGGAGATTTGTGGGGGATGGGGGTGTTGTGTGGTGGTAACTATGGAAATGGTCCTGAGGGTCATTGACAGAAATCTTACATGGTTCACAAAGTATCAAGCTGCTGCTCTCAGGCAGTCATTGGAAAAACATTAGTATGTATTTTGTATTGAGCTGCAAACCAAGTTTTGTGTTAAAGTTTGACATAAATTTGAAAGTGACCTTATAAAATCCAAAATGCCATCTTTTGTTGGCGCTACAAGGAGGCCAGATTAGTTTGTTTGGCTTACAAAGTCTCAGTGCAGCGAATACCAGGAGGATTTAACCTGGTTTTAATAAATCAGGTTGCCTGTCTGGGGTTGCAGGCAGACTGGACTCCCTGTGTAAGAAGATGAATTTCAACCCTCAGGAATCCTGCAAAGCAAATATATTTCCCAGATTGTATTTTGTGTTCCATTCAATGATATGGCTGATATTGTTACCCACAGAAACTGACACAGTGTGTCAGCTGTGAAGGGGTTTGTTGCACTGCGGAAAGGAACAAGAAACAACCTCCTCTTTCTGGACTTAGATAAAACATATCGTCCACTAAGAAAAAGACATTAAGTTTACTAATTATGTGATAGCAGCATCCTCGAACTTAAACAGCTGCTCTTCTGTACAAACCTTAAGCCCAAGTGTCCTGTCACATGGGATCAAGGGACTCAAGTGTGGGAACATTCAGCCTCCCATCAGCCTCGTCGTCAGGCTCTTAGAGGAGCACCTGCTCACTGCTTCATGCAAAGACAATAGCCCTGCTGAGAAACCATCATCAGTTCTACTCCATTGTGTCTGTGTAAAAAAAGAAATTAAACACGTGCAAAGTCCAAAGGTTTCACGTCATTATTTTCACACCACCAGACATACAAAAGGCCATGCATGCAGGTGTACAGGTAACATGTACGTGGGAATATCAGATATGTTGAGAAAGTCTCCTCCTGTCACTTCTGAGCAGGCGTCTCAGTGGGATGACGCTGTACAGCCACAAAGGAGAGCTAGCCTCCTCCTTTCAGCCTGAAACACAACCTCAGTCTTAGTTACGGAAACAAAAAACCTCTCCTCACTTTTCTAGGCTTTTCCCATCAGTCCACCGTCCTCTGAATAGCGTCTTTCTGAGGTTATTTCTCAGACCAGATCCAGCTGGTTTTGCCATGATGCAATGCAAAACACGAAGCACATACAGTATATGTAACTGGTGTGGTGCACATGCTGCACATGAAGTCAGTGACCTCGTTCAACCACCTAATGAAAATATAGCAGCTTGTGTATCTATTTTTGCCAATCTCATCAAACATGTTGAACATAATGTTTAATACATACTGTACATTCCTGAGTGTAATATTCATTCTGTGTCTCGCACAGACCCAGAATGCTACTTGTTCTGTGATTTGTGAGGCAGTAAATTTGTTCAGTTCCCTGTTGTAATGTTCTCGACCTGGACAACAAACTGAACTTTCTTAAACCCCCATTGAAACAGCACAAATGAACTGATGACGAATGAAAAGAGTAAGATAAAGACATCAGTGCCACAGGCAGCTTCATTAACTCTGCTACAGGAGAATAATTTGCACTGTTATCTGAGATTACTTTAGACATCACCTGTGACAGCTGGTTTCTTGTAAGAAAACAAATGTATGTTCACTATAAATGGTCAGATTGTGACTTAACACATTTTATATGTTGTAAACAATTTTATCTGTGCTGCTTTTCATTGTGAACCAGAGTTTCAACTAGACTGCCAGGGTAATAGTCTGTTCCACGTCTCACACACTGGTACACTGTGTGTGTCTGTGTGTGTGTGTGTGTGTGTGTGTGTGTGGGGAGTGAGCTTCTGAGAGGCTTTTAACATTTCAGATTCCCTGCAGAACAGATATCCTCATCCCCCATGCCTCTCTCCCCCTCCCTCTATCAAACCAGAGAAAAGACCAGAGTGATCTCATCTACAAGCACTAATGGATTACACTGCAGCCTCTATCGTGCTCTGTCAGTTGTTACTGATGAATGAGGTTTTCTGTGATTCACAGAGCCAGTATGCCAGAGGAATGCTGCCTTATCATCAAGTGATGAATGAGTGTGAGGAGTTGTTTTCTGAACCCTCTGGTTTTCATGCAGAGAAAAGTTTGTTCTTCATCTTTGATCTCTTTGATGGAAAGAGTCATGATTATAGTAGATTTGGGATTAAATCATCAATGAATTCTTGTTAATTTTGGTTATTTTGGAGCTGAAGTTTGAAGTCTCATTGGAGGTAGTTTTGTGTGGAATAACTTAAATGTCAAGCAAATCCAAAAGCAACCCTCTCATGTTTTTAAAAAGCGCAGTTTATTTAGTAACGCCTCATTATTCTTCCGTCAGCAGGGGTTTTGTTTTTATAGACTCTGTCTGATCAGCAGCACGTATCTATCAGGTTATATTTCCTCAACTCTGATAACAAGCTGAACCTGCTTTCCATCTGTCAACAACAAGGGCCTCCAGGTCATACGACAAGAGAAACTCCAAACCAAAATAAAAGGTTAAGCCTGTGTTTTATGGCACCCTCTGTTTATTGTTTGCTGAGCTAAAATAATAGAAGATAAAAGCCAGTTTTCAGTGCAGAGGAGAGAAAGAATCGTTTGCATTACTGAAGCAAGGCTACAACTCCACAATGATTAATCAACAGAGAGCTGTGTGGCTTTACAACACAGGGAGACGTAGGGGCCCCATTCACCTTTTAAATCCTAACTCCTGCAGTGTGTGCTGTGCTTTGCTCTAACAGCACCATCTGCTTAATCCAGACTTACCCTCTTTGAAACTACACTGAGGATTAAAGGAAAATGTAAACTTTCTGAAGGAACAAAGCTGTTGATCAGGCTGTTAGTTAGCAATGTACACCTTATTATTCACTAATCTGACTGTGCTGTCAACACGGTGTCCCTAACAAGGCTTGGTCTGTCATCAAAGGGAGTTGGTTGATGTCTTGCGCCACGCCTTAGAGATTAATGCGTGTGAGTTTACATTGCGTACATTAATTGTTTGTGAATCAGATAAGAAATGTATTGTCCTTTTGTATGTAAGGTCACACATTTTGTCAGTGTTTACTGTGTTATTGTCCTTATTGTCAAAAAACGAAAAAAAACCTAATGTACATATATATTAATGACGATAAACTGACTGGTCATGATATGTCTGTTCTTCTGTTTTGTGTGCAGTGAAACAGCCAACATCCCCCTCATCCCTCTGGGTCTGAAGGAGACAAAAGAAATTAACTTCTCGACTCCATTCAAGGTAATGCAGTTTCACCACTCTCCTTATTATGAAAATGTGTATAAACATTTGTACAAGAATTTTCCATTTAATGTCATGCAAGTGTTATGTACACAAGGTGTTTGCTATGAGAATTTCAAAATTAAAGTTTCCTTTAAGAAGGATTTGGGTCACATTGTCTGTTCACCATTTATTCAGGAACATGATCTGCCTATAAAAAGATGCCAAAAGTGGGTCAGTGGTTATTGAGACTGGTAAGTTATGATGTAGCGATGCTTCAGTGCAGGGAAGCACTCTCGTAAATGTCCTGATGGCACTTTTATAGCATTTGTTGCATCCTGTGCTGGTGTGTTGGCAGGCACTGTGAGAGGTGATCTGACTTCATGATCTCTGAGCATGTTAATTCTGCTCTATTTATCGACTGTAATCGCACCTCAGTCTTAATGACCGGGTGACGCCTGCCTCTGGCTGGCTCTCACAGAGCCGCAGCTCTCGCCAGCCTACTTGGCACTGCACAGTTGGACTTCTGTGTACAGTTCAGACATGATGTGACAGAGAGGAGGAGTTGTGCAAGAGGCCGTCCTGTAACTGAAAGGTCACAGGTTTAAGCCCCGGAACACTCCCAAACAACTGGCCAGACAATATGATGTAGAGATGATTGAGATGGAGTTGTTTGTTGTTGACAGGACTTCATCTTGGAGCACTACAGTGAAGATGGAAACAGTTTTGAAGATGAGATTGCTGACCTGATGGACCTGCGACAGGTAACGTACACTTACATTCTGATCCGACGTTATATGTTAATCTTTTCTGATGTGATATCTTTGCACTAGTGGTCCTTCATTTGTTTAGGAGCATTTATAAAAGTTTATACCACACAAAGTATGAAACATATTAGTAACCATGCAGATAGTTTTGGTTTCATTTTCTGAAGTACTGAGATAATTGTCTCTGGTATTTCTGCCACCACCCAAATACAGTGAAGATGAATGGAATTTTGTTTTATAGTGTGTTGTTCTGAAAACATCTGAAAAACAGTAAAGCACCTTTCCAGAATTAATGTCCACCTTCCTGTGGATTCTCCACAGGCCTTGCTGCCAACAGATTTTGTGGATGTTGTCTTTTGAATCATTTTTCAAATGTAAATTTTCGATGCTTTGAGCAAAACAAAAAAACCCACCTCTGTTGTATTTGTATCTGAAAACCTTAGAAAATAAAAGTAAATATATCCAGATATCTAGGTAAAAACTTTTTGTGATGATTTGGGTGAACTTATTCTTTAATTGGGCTTCTGTTTAACATCTTATCCACTATTAGTCCATTAGAGAGGACCGTATCACATCTCTTTCCTTTCATGTCGTAGGCTTGTCGAACCCCAAGTCGGAGCGAAGCTGGAGTGGAGCTGTTTGCAAAATACTACAGCCATCTTCCTCTGATGGAGAGCCGATTCTTCGCCCCAAATCGCCAGACTGGCATTTTCTTCACCTGGTACTCACGACTTATAATATTTAATAACAAATTAAAAACTATGATGTAATAATAATAATACGAGCAATTATCAAAATGAACTTCAGCAGGAAATAAGCAAACAACATTATAAACACACCTGATGTGAGCCACTACATTTTTAGTTACATCCATAAATCCATGGATCAATTAGTATATCTCGAGAGAAAAGAGCAAAGACATACATACAGGCAGCCATAACTTATACAATAATAATAATAATAATGTGTGCTTTTCACTATTTTAAATCTAAGAGTAAACAAAGTTGGTCTGAATGAAGTACACACAAATTCTTTTTAGCTCCTTAATGCAGTTTTTTGGGGAAAATTTATGTGTTTTTTTGTTTTTTTTGTTTTGTTTTTGTTCATTCATTTGGAAGAAATTGTGTGACATCCATCAAAACTAAAGAAAGAGTCTAAAAAGCAGCCAAGTGAAGCTCTGACACCCACTGACTTCATGCTAAATGCACTTCATTCATTCAGCAGAGATCGCGAAGAGGGAGAAGATGAGCTTAAAGGTTTAAACCCTCACAACCTTTAGATGTGAAGGAGAGAAGAAAGGGCTAAAGATGGTTTAAAATCAGCGACGATTCGAGTTAGAAATGTGTAAATACAGAACATGTAATATGTATAAATGTTACTGTATCTAAAGTTCTTAATTGTGGCAAACAGGCTTTTATTCTTGCTATATTTACCTGCTTAATTCCTACTGAACATATTTTTCAACTCCAAATATAATATTCTATATTACTGGTTGCATTTTTTACATTATTTATCTTCTTGGCTTTTACTTAGTTTTATTTTCTATAAGGCATTTTGTGATTGTTGTGATGAGTGACAGCTCCCTCCTCCCTCCCGCAGGTATGACTCCTTCACAGGCGTGCCGGTGTGCCAACAGAACCTGTCACTGGAGAAGGCCAGCATCCTCTTCAACATGGCTGCCCTCTACTCTCAGATTGGAACCCGTAGTGACAGACAGACAATAGTCGGCCTGCAGGAGGCTATCTCCTCCTTCCAGAAAGCTGCAGGTAGGAAGAGATAGGGGAAGTGGTAAACTGTGATAACTCCTCTGTCAGCAGCCTAGAAAGGATCGTATAGAGTCATTTCAAACAGTCAAAGACGTCAAACATAAATTTCTTTATTTCCTAAAACCGGACTTATGTGTGATCCCATGCGATATCTGGGTTCAGTGATACAAACAAAAGAGGGAATAGCAGTACTTGAAATTCTGAAGTGCTCCCATTGACAGAAACTGTTGGGCTAGAGAAAAGGAGACACATGTACAGATGATGAACAGTTGCGTTAACACGTCATCTTGATAGCTTTGTTTAAACATTTGACATGTAAATCAGCTCATCACTGTAACCCTAACCCTAACCCAGCAATCTCCAGGTGACGTTCTTTTCTCCTTGCAGACATTTTCTAATGAGCTTAACATTAAAAAGGCTCATGCTGTTCAGTAAAAGTGTACCAGTGCGAACGCTGCCTTATTTTCAAAATATATGCCAGCCTCCGCCCTCTGACTTCTGCTCCATGACGGAGAACGAGTGCAGTCGATGTTTCTCTGGCTCTCTTGTCATGTGGCTGAGCTCCAGAAAGTACCAATCATATGAACTGGTTTCCCAACCCTCCGAGGTTTCAGGAAGCTCAGACAAGTCTTGATAGAATTATGAGTTGGCAGTACGAGGAGTATTGCAGTATAATTACAGTTCTGAACAGGCCAGGGGTTTGGTTCTATTGCTTTGATGGCTATAATTTTGGCTTGAACTAAGTAAAACAATTATGCTGTTAGGAGGGAACATTGTCACTAGTATGACGAGCCAGTAGTAAAGTAAGCAGGGAGGTGAGAGACAGGGATGCTAGCTGTTGCAGGGCTGCTGCAGTGCCCTTTAGCCAGGGACACAGAGGTTTAGAGGATTGGAGCAGCCAGCCAGCTATCACAGAGTCTTAGATGAAGACTTGTGGGGCAGTGCTCTGTTATTAAGTTGTCTACAACTCTGTGCTGCCAGGTTTTTAATCTATAAAATAAGAGGGAGGCACTCTCATTTGGAATGCAGATGGTCTTATTGCTTCCATTAAACATGAAAAACTAATTTGAGAAGCTTTGTGTCTTGGCTAAATTTTAAAGAAACACATGGACATTGATCTCACTGCTTGCAGGGAGCTTTTCTCCCTTACTGAACTCTGTAGTAACAGCAGCAGACCAAGATGATCTGACATACTGAAGCACTTAACTTCTGTGGAGCATTTTTTAAAACCTCTCTATAAGACAGTGTCAATAATCAGGGTTAATGCACCAGAATGCTGAAGAGCCCAATCTGTCATTTGGTGAATAAGCATTTTCCAAATAGACAGAAATAAAAGAAAATCCACAAAATTCATATTGTTCTTCTTCTCTACTAATTGTAGCACTAACTACTACAAGTTACTATTAGAGTAACTTGTTGAATGTTGGGGATCTACTGTACATTTCATAAGTTTGGCTGTACAGGATACATGAATACTCTCCACACATGAGACCAAAATCCAAAGTAGCGATGTTCTGTTTAGAAATGACCATTTCGACGTTGGATGTTAGTGACAGATCCTGCCTGGATTATCTGTTTGGATTACGTGGCCTCTTGTTATGTAGCTGACCCTAACTTCATTGTGGAGATAGGAAAGAGAAAAGAGATTTAATCCCCTGCAGGTCTCAAAATGTAATTCTTAGTATGCAATATACAATAATCAAATTATTTTTGTTCTCACATAGTTAAATAGGATGCAGATTATCCTGGGCTTGTTTTTCATAGGCCTATGTTTTTTATACTGACCAAATGGTTTAAAGTTAAGAAAGTCTACAAAGACAAAATGAAGAAACCTTGTTTTCCTCCCAACTGAAATAAATGATTGTTAAATATGAATATTATTAAGCTGGAATAGTTTGGGTTTGAGCTGCACTGATGACTCATTCTCCCCCAGGTGTCCTGAACCACCTGAAGGAGACCTTCACCCACACTCCCAGCTACGACATGAGCCCAGCCATGCTCAGTATGTTGATTCGGATGATGCTTGCTCAGGCTCAGGAGTGCCTGTTTGAGAAGACTGCATTGCCTGGGATTCCAAACCAGTTCTACTCCCTGATGAAAATGGCCCAGGAGGCTTCAAAGGTACATAGCAACAAAGGCACTCACACAGTCCTCACATTTTATAGGCACAGTGTTCTTTCTTTTGCTGTGGAGTCAGTACTGTGCTTAAAGTGAATGTAAAATGATAATGTCATCACAGTCAGACTCTTCACTGCTATCAGTGATTTTGTCCTGATCAGTGCTTTTAATGTCCTCTCAGTAACTCTCTCTCGCTTTCTTTTCCCGCCAGGTCTCAGAAACCTATGACCAAGTCCACCAGTCCATGATCCAGACGCCAGTCAAAGACAATGTCCCATTGTTCTGGTCCACAATGTCGCAAGTCAAGACCAACCACTACCGCTCAATGGCGCACTACTTTGTAGCCTCAGCCCTGCTCGACCACCAATGTAAGGAAAACAGTTTATAGAGAAGTTGATCATTTTCACACAGATTCTGTGTTTAAAAGATGTAAGATGAAAGAACTAAGCTAACTGAAAAACATATGCTTAAATACAATAGAAACTGAAGTGGACTGTTGTTTTTTTACTTGTACTTGGACAGCTAGCAGTGCTAACTTGCTGATGATAATGTCACCATACAGCGAATATCTGCTGGTAATCCTAGAGTCAAGCTACATTACGTGAGCATGCAAGTTATTTTTTCTGTTTCTAGGAAGCACAACTGTCAGAGCAGTACAATGCATAGTAATTTGCATAGAACGTGCTCTGCACCAGGTACAGCACTGCCCTACATGTTAAATAGAGACAGGTGTGTTCTTCATGCACAAACTTTAACACAAAGTTGTCTAATAATATTCGGTAGTGTAACTGTAGCAGCAAAGTCAACAAGATCTAACATGGTCCCTTTTTTCTTAAAACAACAACACTGTACCACCATAGTAACTTTAACAGCATGGGTTTAGTGACTCCAGTCATCCTCCACCCCTACTCCATCTGAATACTGTAATGTATTTGTTTTATGGCATTAGCCTGGCTGTTGACTGTAAAGGTGCAAAACACTTCTGGCTTCAGCCGCCTGATTTTGAACACCCTGGAAAACCTGATCCCCCTCTTAAAGTGCTGTGTAGGCCGCTGGGTTGGTCATGTCAGATGGCTGGTCTGAACCACAGCCAGCCACAATGCTATTACATAACAGCTATTTAGAGACACACAACCCACGGTAAAGAGAGGCTGTGTTTCCAGGAACTCTGGTCAGAGAAAGACAGCAAAAGAGAGTTTGAGGGAAAAAGAGAGGCAGTTAGAGTCAGTGAAGTGGAAGTACTGCTGGAGGATTACAGTTATGTAGCCTCTTAATGCTGTCTACATGATCAAATGGCAAAGAGAGCAAGTGAGAGAGCCAGCTCCCAAGTGAGAGAGAGAGGATGTTTTGTGAATGAACAAAAACCCTCCAGTGATTGGTGGTAGTTGTGGTTGCTAAGTTTGTATCATATTGCTTTATTTCTTGATGTCTTGTCATTATTTATGATATCTTATAGTTCACAACCAATCCTTTAGTTGAAAAAAGAAACACTACATTAATTTGTTATTTCCTGCCTTATACTGGTCTATAACTCAAAATGTCCTTCTGCTGTGCATCAATATTTTGACTGTTGTTGGGCTCATGTTTTTATTCTTTTTCTTTGTTATTACTCGTTTATAATTGTAATTTACGAGAGGTTAAACTGAAAACCAAATTAAACAAAATACAGCAGATGATATGAAGCTTTACAGTGGATGGCCATAGTTTTACCCAGTGCTAAGAATGGGACGAGACTGAATAGGGGAACAACAGAGCGAAGCAGCTTTGAGTTTGGCAGCTCATTAACAGATTCCTGTGTGAATGAGGAGAACAGAGCAATTACCACAGGACTGTAGAAAGAGGACTCAGCCCAGAAACAGGGCAGAATGAAGGCCGCTGTAGTAAACACATCAACCAAAAACACTGCTAAATAAACACTTTATACCATCTCTGGGAAGCAGACTAGTCAGAGTCTAGAAAGCTCTGGTGCTTTAGATTTACCTGTTAGGTGTGATGAGCCAGGGTATGAAAGAGAGAGAGACAGTTTAGAGGAATACAACCAGAGCCATCAGTATCAGTGTAGATTGTCCCTGGTAATCTATGCTAACAGGTACACTTCAGTTGATACATACAGTTCCTGTATATTGTATATATCATATTTATACATTTTAAAAATGAGATGTGCTCATATATCCGCGGGCACATACTAACTATAATATACTAATTAACAGCAGCTGGTTTATGGATGGGTGAAATAATATATAATATATGAGGAAAATATGAATATCATTCTCTAACGTGATGAATGAAATGTGTGCAGGCAGTAGCAATGACTTTCAGAATTAAAATTTTCTGTTGTGGAAATACCGGATGCCATTTTCATTTTACCAAAAAAGAGCTTGTACTATTAAAACATGTTTTTTTATTTAAAACCAGCGCACTTCAGCGTAATATGTTATAATATCATCCAATGTAATATCTCATAATGGTAATTGTAATGTGTGATCGCGGGCGGGTCTCTAAATCGTGGAAAGTAATTGGTTTGGTTTTATGCATACATGCAGATTTCAATGACATCAGAGCCAATAAACTCATCATTACTGTGTACTGACTCATCGGTAAACGGTGTCCTGTCATACCTTGCAATGTGTGAGTGTAGTGTTAGCCGTTGTTTCAGTGATAACCCCATCCTGCATTGGAGAAGAATGTTTCTCTGTCATTGATTCTTTGTGTTGTCTGTGTGCACAGTGGGTCCCAATGATGATGAGGACAAGCAGGAGAAGACCTTGTCACAGGTCTATGATCGCCTTCCTGAGGGACGCTCTCCTTTGGACATCCTGAAGAAGAAAGATGAACGTGAACGAATTGGTAAGTACCTCATTATTCTCTTGCTCTCTTCCCTTCCCCGCTTTATCCCTCTTCTTATCCTTCTAATGGTGAATTTTGCTCCCTCTCTCCCAGGTAAAGCACACATTCGACGGGCCATCCTGGGTCATGAAGAGGCTCTGAGGATTTATGGTTTGTGCCACCACTTGAACAAGCTGGAGATCCTGGAGGACATTTTAAAAGCCAGTCACCAGCGCTCACTCAAGAAGCGCAGTGAAAATGACGAGGAAGAATTCACCGACTACACAGAGGCACCTGACATCATCTGTGAGTGTTTTTAGGAGAGGGCAGAACCTCAATCAATGAAAATATCCTGTTTTAGTAAATACAAAGAGCTCAGATAGGATTGTTAAGTTTATTTGAGTCTCCATTAAGCGTCACTGAGGTGACAGCTTTTCTCTCCGTGGTTGACATAGAAACTCTTCGGTAACCGTAGAGTCACCACAACAAACACTTCACAAATGACACTAATGTCGAGCAGGACCAACGTATTGATTTGTGAGATTTGTCTCTTTGGAAACGGTTCATAAAAACACTGCTGTGTTGTGCACCACACCTGCTGCAATCAGATCTGATAAGTGACATTTATTTCCAGGTACAGATGATGTAATGTTTACACTGCAAACTCCCTGCCTGCCTCTCTACAGGGCGACAGTTAAATGACATCTTTGTTTTCCTCCCCTTTCTTTCCACAGCTAAAACAGAGCACAAAGCAGAGATGGAGGTTCCTGCGACCACAAAGGTGAAAGTCAGCGACTTTTTCCAGAGGCTGGTATGTGGGTTACTAATCTCCTTCCACTCACATTGCTGTTTTTTTGTCCATGTTGGTTGGTGTATTCAGCAAGTGACATGAAAGGACTCTGGATTTGTGTTTTTGATAATTAAAGCATTCTAGTGTTTTTAACACCCAGAGTGTATTTTTGTTATTTCTGATTACAACCAACCATGGGTGAGTGTCTTGGATGCTTTGGCACTTTGGCACACCGCTCCAAAGCCTCCTGGACTTTCATCCCAAACAACAAATACAAAACTAACACTAACCATAGATACAGGTGCTCTGATCCTGACCTGAACTCTACTTGGGTTTTTGTGGTATTTATTTAGAGGTGAACTTTACAATTACAATTTAGCATTGATGTTGTGGGGTGAAATATCTACTGAAGTCAGTGTTGGTTATTTGAATTTACCTGAAGATTTCAACCTGAGCATGAGATTTGCATACATGTTATTCCCCCCGATATCATCTCATAGATTCCTCACATTTCTAGCCTTCTTTTGGGACTGCTCATGCTAAAATGTATGAAGTCATATTATACTGTTCACATTATCATGGTGGTGGCTGGGTGGGGGCACTGGCATCCTCTGTCACATCTTATGTTCACATCTTCAGAAAGAGAAATTGAATTGTGTTCAAGTACACCATTTCCATCATCCAGCACAGTTACTACAATTACTATGATAAAAAACAGGCTTAAATTTCAAGACCACTTCCTAACAAGCCAATAACTGGTAAAGAGGTCAAGGTGCATGTTCCCAGCATGTTTCCCACACCACAGGTGTAAGGAACCTCTCTGGTTCCTGCTGTAAAATTCCACCTTGATCTTCATTAACAGTCTCAGCAACAAGACTGTAATGTGATGTAAACTGTAATCCACTGAGATCTGCAGAGCAATGAGAGACTGAAAAGATAAATCCAGTACTATCTCTCCATAAAATCTCTACGGTCATAATTAAAGGAGCACGAGCTACAGGCCTCATCGTGGTGTTACATAGGATTGATTGTCAGGATTTACTGCAGGACAGATTTTCTCAGCAGATAAGTGTATTAATGCAAGATAGCAGAGGAGGCCTCAGCAGTCTAAATGGGAAAGTAGGACATGTTTGTGATCAGTTCTGTCTAGTGCAGAAATGACTAGTCAGTATTATTAGAAAATAAATTGTTAACTCAGTTCAAGTCATTTTACAGGTACAAATATCAAACATTTTATATATGCATTTTAAATAACTTTAATTGATAATAACTGTAACTTTAACTTTTAGCGAGATAAAATAAGCAAATTTAAGACATCACTTCTGGTTTAAGCATTTCTTGATGATTCAACCATTTTTGTCATTTTATATTCTATAAATGCAAAACCAATTGCCAGATTAATCCTTAACAACAAATAGTTGTCATTTGTTTTGGTGGTGTTGTTCAGCTATTATTTTATACAATATGGCTACTGTGTATCTACAGCCCAACATAGTAACACATACAGTATGTTGGGACTGTTTTTTATATGGGTTGCTAGGGTATACTACGGCCTGTGTGTCCTTTCAAATGAAAAAGTGACTCGCCTGATGAGAGGGCAAAACAAACAAACAAAACAAACACTCACTAATTACAGAAACTTGTTAAACCAGAGGGTTAGGTGTGAGAGAGTAGTCATTAAAAAATGGTCCATGGTCATGTAACTTGAAGAGTCTGTCCCTGACCACAGTGCTTGTTATGAGGTATATGTACTACTGTAGTAACAGGTCACATATGTGGACGTCAGTCATGTTTAACAAGCCTGTAAGGACACAGGAGGGGATTATTATGCTGGATTTCAGTCTTCCCCCAGGCATACACTAAAATCTTTGAACTCTACAGGATATTACCCTCTTGTAGCCCTATTAACCACTGTGTCCCCTCACTGTCTCCACTCAGGGCCCTCTGTCAGTGTTCTCAGCCAAGCAGCGGTGGACTGCCCCGCGGACAATACAACTCCGCCCAGAAGACAGAGACCTGGGTTTCACACTGAAAGGAGAATCACCGGTCCAGGTGGTTTCATTGGACCCCCTCTGCCCAGCTGCTGTGAGTTAAGCTATATTTCTTGCTGTTGACTGAACGAGGGAAGATTTATCTTGTATAATGCAGCCAGCCTTTGGTTTCAACGAGTGTCAGCATGGTATAAAAATTAGCTTGAACAGACTTGGAATGATCTTGAGATAGATAATCCATCACAGTGAATATAAGAAATAAATTTGTTTTTATCAAACATCTGTGAAATAAGTTGGTGTCAGCTGAATAAACTACATCTGTATAGTACCTTTTAAACTGTCTTTGCCCTTTTTTAGCCTTAGAATGATGTCTGTAGTTTTCATCGTCTCCAGGCTGTTAGAAAAAATTTAACAAACTATGTTATTTTAGAGCACAGAAAATATTCCAGGGTACCTGCTCAGTATTTTTTTTTCAGTCAAACTTTAACAAAAGCCAGATGCACAGGTTGCTCAACTTAAGTTCATTGCATGAACTCCATGCAGCAGGATTAACTATCACTGAGTGGCTTTTTCTACAGTGGCTAAATTAACAGCGTGAAATTTCAGACATGCTTGCATACTGAATATCAAGTAAGTTCAAACGATCCTATCAGATCAGAGAACCTTTAATTAAATAAAGTCATTCTCAGAAACCTAAACAGGATTCAGCCTCAAAGAACTTTTGGAAGCCGCCCCCCCACCCACCCACTCTGGCTACTAATTTAATTAAGAATCCAAGAGTATTTACTCCCTGCAATCCTTTTCAGTCTGACAGCTCATTAAGAGGTGCTGACAAAGAGCAGATTCTTATTAGACCCTGTAGGCTATGCAGAGAAACAGATTAGTAGTATTGCATAAGCTTAACTAGGCCAGACTCTTTATAACTTTTAATACTGCATTCAACAGGATTTATTTTAGACCTGACTGATCTGCCTCTGGTGAACACTGATCAAGAAATAGTTGAGCACATGTAGATAAGACCAATTTCCCACAGATATGAAATGATGTGCTCTGATACACACACACACACTCTACCAAGTGTTTTGCCTGCTGTAAAAAAAAAAAAAAAGCTTTGTTTGGGAGTCAGTGTTTTCTCTGCTGATCCCAGCTACCTCCAGGGTGTTGAAGGAAAGTAGGTAAACCTGACTTGGTTTTCTTTCAAACAAACCTTCCACTGTAAATGTTTACTCTGCCTGCTGCAGAAACCAGCCCTGCTCTCTAACTCCTCTTCTTCCTCATGTCTTTTTTAGGCTGATGGGCTCAAAGAAGGTGACTACATTGTTGCCGTGGGTGACACTGACTGCAAATGGTCGGGTGTGAGCGATGTGATGCGGCTGCTTAAGGACGTGAACGAGGAGGGAATTGACATCCAGGTGGTCAGCATGATGGACAGCAACCCTCCCATGGTATGCCATGCCCCCTTTCCTTCCTATTGGCTGAGAGAAAAAGAAAAGTAATCTGTCTGGTTTGTTTGATTGACTAACGGTGACACTCTGTATCAGATGAGTGAGCAGAGTATCAGATTTGTCCTTGGAGGTAGTGTTTCCTGCCTGTGTAAATAGTCTGTACAGTTTCTCATGAGAAATAGCTCTGGATATGACCTACATGTAGTGTGTAAAACAGAATGCAGCTGTGGGATTAAAATTCTTTAAACCAAATGAATCAATTCTGTGACACTGACAAAATGACCCAACTTAAAGGCTAACGTATTGAGTCTATATATTGATTGAGACTGATTGGCGTCCAAAGCAGAGAGCAACTCTGATTAAACAAATGACACCCACTTTCCACTAAATGTCACTATCAATCTCTCTCTGTCCAGCCTACGAAGAGTGCCACCTTCTGTGGAAACCTGCCGAAGACCTACTCCATGATTTGTCTGGCCTATGATGATGATGACAAGAACCCCAAGTCCCGCAAAGTAACCAAGAAGTCGTCCTTCCTTAGCTGGGGTCTGAAGAACAAGCTGAAGAGTGCTAGCACCCTCAGCCTTCCCACAGCAGACCACGCCAACACCCAGCCCTGGAATAAACCATATCCCACCTTCCCTAGCTCCAGCTCCTACAACAACGACAGTGTCCTGTACTGAACTAGCTGCAGGCACTAGCTGCAGGATTTTTACTGTATGCTAGCATTGTGCAGTATGCATACTTAGCCTGGCTGTATAGAGTACTGTGCTGTACCCATACTGGACATACTATGGTACAGTGTCAGTGCCCTTTGGTGTTTCCACTGGAATACCGAGCAGTAGTGTTCATAGCTTGCTGGTCACCAATGCAGCGTCACTACCAGCTACCTTGGAAAGTGGCTGTGCTAAATACTGTACCTGAGTGCCTATGTTAGTACATCAGCGCCTTCCCAGCACAGTTCAGTATCTGCAGTGAACTGGACTGTACATCAAACGCAATGGAAAATCATTCTGTACCATGCCAGTATGCGTACAGCACAGTACAACTGCACTGTGGGAAAAACATACCAGTTACCATTCCAGTCCATATATATATACACACACACACACACACACACACACACACACACACACACACACACACACACAAATACACACAGCACTGAGACAGGTTTCTAAGTTAAACTGTCATCTCAGTATGTTTTCTCGAAGAAACGCTCCAGACGAATTGAAGGATGAAAACAAAGTTGTACAAACACGCCCAGTGTCAGGTTCTGCTTGACTGCAAGGGGGTGATTTTACTGTGGCTTAAGCAGTCCCTTGTTAGCTCCATTGTGTACTGATGTAGCTGTGCACTGTGCAGTTATGTTCTCTGTATATCCTCAATACATGTTTATTTCATACTGTACACGCGAAGGATTTGGTCATTGCCACGATATTTGTTGGCGAATAGTCGGTGGACACTGATCAGTTTTGGGGTTTGAAATACATATATTTTCTAAATAGATATGTAGATGTAACCTTGTTGCAGTATGTTACACAGTAACTGAGGGAAAACAAATTGTGCTCTGCAGTTATTTTCTTTTTATCTGTGGAGAGTTGATGAATGCAATGTTCTATAAGCTGCTAAAAAACATATATATATATATAACTTGGTTGTGTATTATTGTCACTTTTGTATTTGTGAGACAGCCTTCAACAATTATTGTTTCTGTTGACTGCCATGCCTGGGACACAGTGTAAATGGAAATATTGGTATTTTAGGTTTGCTTAATGTACCAGTTATGCCACAGACCAAAATGCCTCCATGTCCCTGGCATGCCAGTATGTTACCATTTACCATCCTGACTCATCTTACCCACACTCTTTTATCAGTACTGCTGCTGTCTGGCAGTTTGTCCATTTGTAAGAAGAGCACACACTGTGTGTCTCTAGTAATGTGAATCTTGACGTGGTTAAAGGTTATTTTATCTCCAGAAGGGAAGAATGTGGGCACACTGATGACATTCCTGCATTGAACCTAATTAGCTGGTCACCAGACAGTGACCTTGACCAATGCCCACAGTCAGGTTTCTACTATTTGTCTCTACTTGTCTTAATCCTAGTCACATCCCAGATTCTACTGACACTTTGCAGTGTTGGACTATCTCTTTATCTACAAAGTAGATTCTTATACACATTTGATAATCAAATTATTTATATAATGAAAAATAGACACAAAAATATATATTTTTGCCTGTAAGTTGTAGGTGTCAGAACTAGTTTGTGAGTGGTCAAGTTGTGAATTTTTGCACGTTGGATTTCTTGGTTGGTTTCTTGGAGGAATGTATTTTACTAGCCTTGCTAAATCATTTGGTGAACTTATATACTGGTATATTTGTCTATGTAAAGATATTTTAAAGTTTTGTTTTAAACAGTAACACTGAGAAGATGTAACACTCTTTACTGTCTCTGTTTACCTAATGTGGTGTCTTAAGTGCCATTTATACTAAATCATGAAGTGTCACAATAAGTGTATAACAAGAATGTGCAGTAATTGATTCATATTAACAAGTGCCAACTAATTGTGCTAACAGAGGCAGTTATACCTACACAGGTATGATTCTCTAAATGATCTTTGTATGCATTTCACAGTGCATAGTGATTCTAAATGACTTGGTGTACATATACAGTGGTGTCCAAAAGTCTGAGACCACATTCAGACATTTGGACCCCACTGTGTATGCATAGGGTGATAGTACCTGTTCTTCAGAGGTTTCAGGTTGCCTTTTCTTCTTTATCTGTACTCTGTGCTGCATAGCAACTGTGGTGTAAATGCTTTGTTAGTAAGTCTTTGTGTCATATGTGTAAACTCAAATCTCAATAAAACTGGGACAAAAAAAATTTCAAATTTTTTTTTGTTGTAGTATGGTTCTGTGTATCTCAATGGCTGAAACTACCAAGCAGGTTGGGAATAAGTGGAATGATGTGTGACCTCACCCCTCAGTGAGCCAACACACACTAAATCAACATGCATGGGTTTTGAACTGTTTTAAATCCGGCCTGTGCTCACATGGCATCCTAATCCACCATCATAGAAACAGAAGAGAAACACCATGTGATTAGTTTCTACCCATCAGGCCTGTCTTCATCCATACCATTCATAGCATCAGACTTTCTACAATGTCTGGATACATGTCTGTGTGTGGTTCTGTTTGGCTTGTTATGAGTCGAAGGGAATTCTGTTTGAGTGGAAGAGCTGCCTGCGGATTCTTATAGCTTTGGACCTCAGCTGGAAATGAAACCCCCAAAGGTCACATTCTCTGCAGTATTGAGATTTATTTATACAGGACAAGAGAATATTGCAGGAATCAAATCTGTTGACTTATGGTTATAGGATTCATATTTCAACCATTCCTATGGGCAAAGGCAAATATTTGATAATTGACAGATGATTTACAGTCAAATGCGAACTGAAAATACTTGTTTTTTTTTTTAAAATTATATATTATTTTAATATTTTTTCCATTATTACAAACACTCTGCACAGGACTGATGTGTATGGGAACTAGATGTATTTTCTGTTCATGCTTGAAAAACCTTAATTCTGTCGTCAGCTGTGATAAATGTGGAGATGTTTAAGAAAGTTTGAAAGGTAGCACCATCAAGATTTGCAGCTATTTAAAACACACTGCGATGAAAGAAGTTTGCACGGAAGAGAAATATCTGAATGACCAGCAATGTGTTATGTGTGTAGTGTATACTTTTAAACGTATTACGGATATGTTCATTTTTTTTAAACATTGGAGCTGATCATTAAATGGAACAACATCGCCCCCTTTCGGCTAGGCCGCTGGTTGTTAAGGACCTCGTTGCCAGGTGAATTACAACAGTCACTGATTGGCTTCTCTCTTCTCTTTTAGCCAATCAACGCTGCTTTTGTAGCGACGTGTGTTCTTTTGGTGAAGCGTCTAGATACGAGGGACCTGCGAGCAGTCAGCCTGTTGAATAAAGTTAGCTAACGCATTTTGCTTTATCGCTTTTAAGACAAAGGAGGACAAACAATTTGAAACATATGACAACAAGAAGTAAAGTTTTGTAATGCGATTAGACGTAAAGAATACGTGGTAAACGAGTCAAGCTGTTTGCCTAAACTGGCACAATAACTTAGCTAGTGAAGGAAGTATCAAACACCTATTTTCCACGATGTTAAAATTCAGCTTCAGGAGGGAGAAAGACAAGGAGTTTGTAAGTTTTGAGTGTTTTACAAAACAAATTATCATTTTCTGTCTCCAGCTAGCTAAAGTGCCTTTTGTCATGTAGCTCACATTGACCTAGCTGTTATTTGCCATTGAAACCATGCTAACTTCGTCACTTAACATCAACAAAAGTTGAATAATTTCAGAAACATTCAAGCTAACGAGTGGTAACGTCATTTTATTAGCATTAATACCTCTTGTGGTGTGTGATATTAGTTGTGTTAACTCAAGTGGAAACATTGGGAAAACTGAGGGATTTATCGTCCACAACTTCTCTGCTGTTATTTGGAAATGTAGTCAAAGAATGATTGAATACTGGCTCTGTAGTGACCAGTATACAGTGTGTTTCCGGTAGAAAAAGCACACTGTTGTAACAGGCGGTTGCTTGCTTGCTATTACGTTAATCAAATGGTCATGTTGTGATTCTGTTATCATCCTTTCTATTCTTCCCCATCCTCCCATGTAACCTCTGTTTTTTCCTCATTTTGAGTGTTAACAGTTATTTTATGTACTAACTTTAATCCTCCTCAACCATTGTCATATAACCTACAGTGTGTGTGTTTGTGTCATAATGTGTTTTATGCTATCCCTCTCCCTAACCTTCCCTGTGTGTGTGTTGTGTAGAAACATATAGCCCCTGGTTTGATCCCTGCTGCCTCCATTGCTCCAAAGCCTGCTGTGCCTCGCACCCCACCCCCCCGCAGCCCAGACCCCTCACCTGAGAGACCCAGGTACCTAAAACTCTCCATCACCTTTAACCTTCAACATCCTTTCATTTTGTTGCCTTTCATCTGACACTATTTCCTGTTAAACCACTTTTTTGTAATGTTTTGCCCGTATCTTTTTGTAATGTTCAATGGAAATTGAGCTGAATAACCACATGCGGTTAAATTCACATGATCATTAGCAGTAGTGAAAAGTCCTTGCACAGCAGCTGAATGAATTCTGAGGAAACAGCTCCTCTACAATGTAGTGTCTCTCAAGGGTCACGTATTGGGCAACTAATGGGCAGTATTTTGAACAAGTTACCTCAGTAACATCTTGTTGCTAGATGGTAACAGATTGTTGACCCATTTGTTCAAGTTGATACCTCTACCTATCCCAAATGTATACTACATGTGGGCAAGTTGAAATCTGGTTTCTTCATGTAAGAGCTTTCACTGTTATTGTCACTGCAATGCAAAAGACTGTTGCCATTATTGATGTAATCATCACTAATTCTCATCATACATTCTCCTTCCTTTGCCACAAACTTAAATGATAAAGTGGAGTCTATTTTCTTTTCTTTTTTTCTGTATCTGGTTCACAGGGTTATTGTTGTGCTTTAAAATCCAAATGGCACATGGTGAATTTAAAACAATATCATCAAACCCATTTAAAGCGTTTGATAGCTGTTGAACTTAATGTGTCATAACATTAGCAATAACAAATTATGGACTTGGAATTTTGATCTGACAAGTAGTTTGCATTTCTCATGCCTTTCTGTTACACACAGTGTCTGTCTCTCCTCAAATGAACTGTGGCTTTCCATATGCAGATCAGCCTTAGCAGCAGCCATCTTGTCCTCTTCGCTCACTGGACAGACATGGGCCCTCCCTCCTGCCAGGCCAAGGTCTTTCTCTGAGAGTGAACGATCAGAGTCCTTCATATCTGAACCAAACATCAGCACAGCACTTTATAATAGGTAAAACCCCTGGGAAATACACCAGTATTATCTCAAGCTTTGTGATAAATGATTCTCACTATGCAAGGTGGCCTCCAATTTAAACCCTGTATTTATCAAATGTGATAGGGTAGAAAATCGGTCCCAAATAGCTCAGTGGATTGGTCCTGTTTTTAGGAATAGCTGTAAAAGTATAATTTCAGCGCCTTTTAAAGTAGAAATTCTATGACCTTTTAAAAAGGGGCTGTAAAAGCAGAAGAGCTATTTGTAAATTTTCAGATGTGACCTTGAAAAAGAGGGAAGGATTGTCATGCAAGAATATGGTTTTAATAGATTTTAATATTGAATATAGGCCCTGGTTTTCTTCAGTTCTATCTGTTTCCTCATGACCTTGACAACATCTATCTTAATAAACCATCTCATCTTGTAGTGAGCCTTTAATGAGCCTTAAAAATCCGTTTATTAATCTTTAAAAGTAGGTTTCACTGAAGACATTTTGACATGTCATAGTAGAAAAAGCATAGGTGAAAATAAAATAATTAATGACACCTGACATTCATTTAGCTGCTTCAGTTTCAGGGTCCTGATATTGTGCATGCTGATTCAATGTCACACATTCGTGTCTTCTGTGACACTTGAATATGTTAGAGCTATTGTATCACCTGTGCTTTTCCTAGTATGACAAGTCAAAATGTTTGCTGTGTGAAATACTTAATAGTAGAAGTTAGATAGGTTCTTTTACTTTGTCCCTCTATAAAAATAGAATTTAAACAAATTTTCCAACACTGTTCTTTCGAAATATTAAATTCTTACCTTCTTCAGAGACAGATGGTCAGAAAATTTGGCCAGCCGACCACGATTGTCCTCCCCTGACCACTCAGAGGAGGAGCTGGAAGACAAGGAAGAGGAGTTAGAGAATGAAGAGGAAAGGGAGGACCATATCTACCAAACACTGGACAGAGGGGAGACTTGTTCAATCACAGATCCCGTTTACGCGATGCCTGTGAAAGCTAAGGTAGGGTTCTACAGAAAGATATTGTTACGTATGAAAAATTCTTCCCACCATAAATAATGCTGTTAAACAGCTTTTTAACGAACTAGTTAACTTCCAGCTGGAGTTGCTTCATGGCCAACAGCAAAAGATTGCTCTGTCCAGCTGCCAGTAAATCTGTTTTATAACAGATAATTAGACATGTTAGAGCAGGAACAGCACAGGTGTAATTAATAATCTCAATAATGACATGCATTACATTTATCTTAGCCGGTTCCCAGGCTCTGTATGTACACTGAGAGATTGTTATCATGTTATCAGTTACACCTGTGCTTTTAATTTTATGACAAGTCAGAATATCTGCTTTAAGCAAGGTCTGTGTTGAATGTGTGTGTTGAGGGAAGACCATACCTTTTAAAATTGGTTCACTTTTTAATGCTTCTGAAGCTAATTGTGGGCATTGTGATACCTGTCAGACCCACTGGGAGGCACAGCTGTACATAGAATAGAGGTCTTGTACTGTAGAAAAGTGATCTGTTTAGTTTTTGCTAAAACTGTCACAGGATTTGATTCATCTAAGTCATCTTTACCTCTGCCAAGGGAGTTAGGTTTTCACCCGTGTTTGCTTACTCAGCAGGATTACACAAAAAGTGCTGAGCTGATTTGCACTGCACAAGGTGGAGGAATAGGGCATGAGCCAGGGAAGAACCCATTCAATTTTGGTGCAGCTCTGATCATTGAGTATGAATTTAACAATCAATTTATCTTGATTGATATTGTCCTTGGTGGAGGTCTGTGCTCTTTTTAATTAGTGTTGGTGGGGATTTAATTTTGGCTATTGTTGTTTGTTCCACTGTGCTTGTGCAGTTTTTTTATGTGCCTTTGTAATTGTGATTTACTGTAGTCACTGACTACAGTGTATTAGTAGTGGGTACATTTTTCCCCTGTCACACCTCTAAAATGTCTTTCTCTCACTGCCTGAAATGGCTTGCTTTGCCTACTCACTGTCAAGTCTTTTTCCACGGTCTATATAAAGTATGTACTTTCTTCTTGTTAGACAGTAAGACAGTATCTCAGTGATTACATCCCCAAAAGTCTGCTCTCACAGACTCATGGGATATTGTTCTATTCATGCTCTTTTCCTGTATACTGCTACCTTCAGTTGCTAACCTATACTGGTTCCAATGGTCAATTCCCCCTGTCAGTTGTCTTTCCAGGCCGTTGTAGAGTCTAGCTGGCTACTGGTTTATTCACAACATTACTCAGTCAGAGTTAGTTGAAAATATTTTGGCAACACAGAACAAGAGGTTGGTATTCCTTGTTGCAAAATATAAGGCGAGCACAAAGTGTAGCAGTTCATATTTTAAAGTCTAACATAATGATGTACCACCATACAAATTACATCCACACGAAACATCAGGCTATACCTTCATAAATATACACAACCATAAAGAGACAGCCACTTTCATCAGTTGCTGTCTTTATTATTCAGGATTAGGATTTGAGTGGGTGTGAAAAAATACCTGTACTGTGTTTCCATGTGAACATATGACTATGGTATCTTTTCTAGTCATATGGTTGTTATGCCTCTGTCCATCAGACTTATAATTGTGGCATAAAATGAACAGGTTATAGCTGTTTCTTTCCTGCTCTTGGTTTTCTGCTGTGACTGTTCTTTACACTGAAGCCAACACTGTGACTCATTCACATTGTTCACATCTGTCTCTTAAGATTCACAACAATAAACGCACAAGGTCTTATGTCCATTGTCATTTCGACAATGGCCATAAATGCAGTGGTCTCTGAAATTGCCTTGCACAAAAGGGATCCAGGCAGCAGGGCTTGGAAAATCATTTTGAAAGGACTATCTGTCTGTCTGACTGCCTGCCTGTCTGTCTGTATTTTATGTCTGTCTGTCTTCCAGACCAAAATGCCCCCACCAAAGCAGATGTCTGGCAGAAGAGTTCCTTCTTCAGGTACTGACTTCACACTAATTGGAGATGGGTGGACACTGTTATACACAGATATGTAGTCCCAAGTGTGTGAACATAGTAGTGACAAAGCAAAACCAATAAATAGGACAAAAAGTTGAGTATAGTGTGATTTATCATTTATCATCGTTTAAACTTACCATAGAGCACTGTTTATTTAAGAGTTACATATGTGAAAGCCCAAGAAAACAACTTCAGTGATCAATATCTACGTATTGTAGCTTTCCAATGGGCCTCCTTGGAAAACACAAGAAATTACTCAAGAATTTTTTTTTAACACATTTGACTGTTGAATTTTAGAATATTTATTGGTCATACTGTGATTTTGTTTTTATGTGGTAAGTTTGTTTTGAGCGCTGATCCAATGATTGTAGGTGCTCAGCCTCCACACACCCTGTATAGTATCAAACCTTCAAAATCAAAACATGTCACCTTTTCTATATTTATTACCATGTTATTTATATAGGATGTTGTTCCATCACTTGTCACTAACAAACATATTGTGTTTGACTTCTCTAAACTGGAGTCCTCTGAGTTTACATTACATTTACATTAATTAGAGTTAAGGTGATAACATCAACTTCAGCAGATAATATTGTGCTGAGTGTCTGTAAATATAAAACAACAAAGTGCATTCAGAAAGTAATCAGACCCCTTAAGTTCACTTGTTATGTTGCAGCCCCGTGCTATAATAATTTAAATAAAAAGTTTCCCTCATCAATACCCTATAATGACAATGAAAAAACAGAATTTTAGACATTTTTTGCAAATTTTGTAAAAAGGAAAAACTGAAATATCACATTGACAGAAGTATTGAGACCCTTAAGTCAGCACTTGCTGTATTGATGGAGCACCTTCAAAAGAGTGTGCTAGAAATTCAGAAACACAAAGCCTTTCTGAATAAGTGGACATCCCAGCAACAATAAAATCTTGGTAGTGCACCTCCAATAAAGCTATCTGGTGGACATGTACACTTTGCTATTGAGATGATATAAAGAAAGATGTGCAAATTGATTTTAGTGTATTTTTTTGCCCATACAAAAAAATATCACAGAATCTGACAGGCTCAGATACAAAATGTACTGCATGAGCCCTCTGCCTTTTAGTGAAGAATTGCAGCCAACATGTGTTTCATAATAGCCATAATGTAGCTTTACCTCATTAGAGCTTAATGGAAAGCCTCATTATAGTTGTTATTACCAGAGCTGGCCTCAGGCTTTTGGTGGTGATGAATTAAAACATTTAAGTGTTCCTCAAATGTTCCTACCTTAATCACTAAAGTGTGTATGCTACATGCAGGCTGCCTGTAATACATTCAAGCCATGGGGAAAGTCACTTTTATATAACAATATGCAGTTCATGGTAGAATGGGGTTATATAATTAATCCCACAGTACCCAGTACTTCTTCTGCAATTTTATTAATTTAATGATGCCATGATGTTTTTATGTTCTTATCTAACAGATTTCACTGAGGAAACCAGTGTCCAGTCTCCTGAGGCCAGATGTGAGTCCACCAAGAAGAAAGCCTCTGTCAGGATGAGCTCTGGCAGTCAGAGAGATGGTGTACCTTGTAAGTGAAGATCCTAAAGTTGCCTTCTGGTTTCTTGTAATTTTGACTTTTGTTTTTTTCATTTAGCTGAATCCTTAATGAAAAATAATTTGATTTTGTGTAGCTGAACTTTAAAGAGACACTTCATATTTGCCTCTCCGTTTCTCATGCTGTAACCTACCCTACATAGACAGCTTCAGACCTAGATCTTACCAGTGCACTCACTGTGGATAAGATAAGATATTCCTTTATTAGTCCCACTGTGGGTAAATTTGCAGTGTTGCAGCAGCAAAGTGGACAGTACAAAGAAAAGAGAAACTGCAAAATGTTAATATGAAATACTTAAAAAAACATAACAAAAATGGCAGCATAAAAGGTTGGCACAGTTGGTGTGTGTTAATTATAATTCCACATGGTGAGTTGTCTTTGGTGTGTGTGTGGTCTACTGAGTGCAGTGTTTGTTGTACAGTCTGACAGCAGCACAGGTGCAGCAGCCTGTCGCTGAAGGAGTTGCTCAGTGCTGTCAGTGCCCTGCATGGGGTAGGACATGTTCTCCAACATGGATGATAGCTTAGCCATCATTCTCCTGTAGCCCACTATCCCCACTGGGTCAAGGGGCATCCCAGAACAGAGCTGGCCTTCTTTATCAGTTTGTTTCAGTCTTTTCCTGTCAGAAGGAGAGATGCTGCTGCTCCAGTAGACCACACCATAGAAAATGGCTTATGCCTCCACAGAGTCATAGAAGGACCACAGCAGTGCCCCCTTCACTCCAAAAGACTCAAGTCTCCTGAGCAGATAGAGTCTACTCTGTCTTTTTTTGTAAAGTGCATTAGTATAGTGTACTGTGTACTGTCAGTGAATTTATAGTATAACAGTGTACAAATCTGTCTGCAATCTTTGAAGTCTGTAAAAGGGATAAGCCAGCTTTTTATTTACAGTACAACAGTAAAAAAACAAGGCTTGCTTTAGATCAGGAAAAATGATTCAGCCATTACCTATGATTTATTTCCACCTGCCTCATACCACTGTTGACTGGTTGCACTACTACCCACCGCACACTGCTGTTGACTGGTCATGCTGCCCTCTCTCTGCATGTGCCTAAGATGTCATGAAAGACCAGTATTTTGTGATGGTAATTGCAGAGTGTATCTGTATTAGATTACCATCAATGTATATTCAGTTGTATTTACTGTAGTTGCAAACCTGTGTCTACATAGGATGCTGTTTTAAAGTTTAAACCCCAAATGAAAAGGGCTTCAGCAGCATTTAAAGGGAAATGTAATATACCTGAGTTCCCCTGAGCTTACATGCTACAAGATTTCTCATATCCACGAGAAAGGCAGTGGTAGCAATTAAGGAGAATTGCACCATGTACCTGTTAACAGTATATTGGGCATGCTGTTGATTTTCTCATCTTTTTGTTATTCCTATCTTCCCTCCACTCTGTTCTTGCAATGGTGGCGTTTTCTGTCTTACTGTGACAAAGGGCAGCCAATACCATACGACACTATTCCATGATATACCCTTTATTAGCAGGGTTATTACTGTACAATTAATGTATGCTAATACAGTTGTTAGTTTTAGTCACATGATATAGTCCAAGAGATTGTCAAAGTTACAGTCAAATTATTATGCTTTTGTTATGTATAATATTTCAAGAAATGTATCTCTGCTTACTCTACAAATGTCTTTGTTTATGTAACAGCCATGTGGGATACTTGCTTGAAGTATTCCCACAAGTAATCCTCTGACTCTATTATATGTTTTAGGAATATAGTACATTTCCATCTATTATTCTATGTACTGCCATTAAAAGTGTTTACCTGTCATATTTCAGCTGTGCTACCCATCCTAACCACTGACCACCCCAGCCAATCCACCCAAGCCAAAACCCCAAAACACCCCACCCAGCCATCTCCACAGCCCAGGAAGGCGTACAGTGAGGTGCAGAGGAAGGTGGTACAGGCCCTGCCGAAGAAAGCAAGAATGGCAGGTGAACAAACGCTACTGGAGGAGAGACTGCAGCACCTGGAACAGGAAATCAGTCACAGCCAAGCCTCCTCAAACCTGAGGTCATCAGCAGGTAGGGTGGAGGAGCCACTGTACATATACAGAGAGACAGAAAGAGAATCAACAGAGTGAAGGAAGGAGTATCAGAGGAAAGGGGATGAAGGGGAAATGAGAAAGAGAGAGGGAATGATGCAAGGGTAAAGGAAGGAGGTGGAGATTGTGCTGGGAGTAGATACGACTCTGACTCTCGATTCCCACAGCACCTCCTCAGAATGATGAGAAGAAGGGGGAGAGGGAACAATGAAAAGACACATGAAAGTGAAGAAAATCAAAAAGAGTTTAAAGGAGGATGGAAAATTGGCAGTGTAAATGGGCAGCAGGCTGAATTTGGTGGTTAGCGACTCTGACCTCCTGGTGGGCTGGAACGAGCAGTATGGAAAAGTACTGGAGTTCTCCTGCGGTCTCTGCCAGTGACACATTGATTATGTACTCTTTATTATACTCCGAGGGGGAAATTCTGTTTTCCTTTCTCAGGTTGAGGTTCAGTGTCAGCCAGCAGACCATATGGAGTGTCTCACTAACCCACCCTGCCATACAGTAGTTTTCTCAAGATTAGATTTTACCCGTTCTTTCTGTTCTTTCCTCCTAAAAATGTAATAATAAGCATAGCTTGTGTTTCATATTGTAAGGACTTTAAGGTCTTGACTGTGACATTTCTTGTTTGTAAACTATTGTAATATTTTGAGATTTATGAATTGTTCTAGTACTTTCTTTTTAAGTATCATGGTACTCTGAATAAGATCATTATTTAATATCTCAAAAATATTTATAACCTGACGCACTGTGCTTCCAGGCAGTCAGGCAGAACTACAGAATCTGAGGCAACATGCTCAGGAGCTGGTGGATGAAAATGATGCCCTCAAATTGACAGTTCACCGTCTGAATGTGGAACTGAGCCGCTACCAAACCCGCTTCCGACCACTGTCCAAACAGGAGGTATGACAAGATACAAGATGACTCCTCTGCTTCTGAGTAGTACCTCATTTTATGTATGAAGTGAAGTTCTTATGTTTGACTCTCTTCAGTGTTTTTGATACAGAATATAATCATGTTTTGTGGAAATACACTCAATCAAATTTACATAGCGACAATGAATGTGACCTCCTTACACCTGGTTGTAGCTGACATAGAACTGTCATAGGCTTGTACCTGCATCAGGAGAGTTTTGGCAGTGAACTTAAATAGCCAGCCTTAAAAAGCTTATCTGTAGAGCCCCTACTGTCAGGGAATGGCACTGAGAACCTTCCCACTTATCAGTCAGCTCAAGTTGCCAAAATTAAATTAAACCAGATGTGTCTGAGTTCTACTGTATTCACCTCTTCTTCTCTGTTCTCCACCACGATAAATTTTAGTCCATTTTGTCCTGTAATGTAATCCTTTTATCACCTCTCTTCTTACTTTAATTTAGTCAGCTTTCGTACAGAATCTATTACCAGCACATCACTTTATTTTCATAGCTTTAGCATTTCTTTGCAGCCAAACCTTTAAGATAAAATTCTGCCTTCGAACCAGAACCCCGCTGAGCATAAGGTTTTCTTTTTGTGTGTCCTTCCATCTGATTTGTTGGACTAAAAGAGATTCTTATTCCTGTCTGTGGCTCTCTGTCCATTCTGGGCTGTTGTGTGCGTTAATCATGGCTCCGCACGCTGTGCCTTCACACCGGGAGATCTTCTGCTCTCATCATTACCAGTTTCCTCTGTAGTTGCATGGCTCTGCTAGCCCTCATCATGGACAGTTGACGTGTGGCTGGTGAAAGCATAAGATCAAGAAAAATGATTAGTTAGTAGTTTTACAGTAAAATAATGCAGTAATAAGGGAAAGAAGAAGTGTGAATAGGTTCAGTTGGTTAAAATGATCTAATTCCATAGGTCACATAAACATTATCATTTACTTTTGATTCCCCTTTGGTTCTGTTGTTACTATACAACTGTGATATTCTTTACTACAGAAAACGTTGGAATAGATTTCCTGTGAAATGTTTCCATTCCTTGTACAGAAGAAACGGCAAAATACAAAACATTTTTTTCTACAGTTACTTAAATTGTTTTGGGTGTGTGAAGGACATTTAAAGCTGACATACATTATTGACCATGGCTATGATGATGATATGCTGACTGACTTTTTCAGGGTCTCCTCATCCCTGTATAAATGATTACACTAATATAACATGACAGTAATCTAAGGTGGTTAATGGTCAAATTTAGCTAATCAATATTTTTAACATGGCTAGCTAGTTTAATAGCCAAGTAATTTATTTTTAATACAGGTGGATGATAATTTAAAATAATGCCTATTAAGTTAAAAGGCTGGCCAGTCTTTTCCATCTCAACCTCATGAAATAGATTTAATGAGTGAAATCATTCCTGCTCAGTCTGATAGTTTGGAAGTTCAGGGCCAGATTCACTAAAATAATTGCACGAAAGAAAGAAGGTATGCGCCATCACTCAAATGACCAAATCAGAATGACAGGTTGTTCAGTATCTGTCCACAATTACTGGAACCCTGCAGAGTAAATAAGGAAAATAAAGCCCATTTGCATGTGGTATGGCTCAGATTTACCAACCACTGTGACTAGTGAGCTCAAAAGTGATTTCCTGCCTTCAGTGAGACCTATATGGGAATAGATTTATTTGATGTTGTAGCTAATTTGAATAATTTCTGTTTGTCCTTTTTTTGTAGCTTGACACAAAGTATTTATCTCCTCTACTGCTGGCCTACGAAGAGAGGATAAAAGAGAAAGATGCACTTCTGCAAACCACAGAGGTAAAAGTGTTTATGACTCATTGTATGCATTTGTGTGAGTTTCTATTTATTATCCCCTCAGTCAGCTATGATGTCAACTTTCATGATAATGTTAGTGGGCTGTGTTATCGGAGCAGCAAAAAGTTAATCAACATGTGTTGCCTTGGATATATGCAACCCATGGGATCAAAACCAGCAATACACTTTGTGGTGAACATGACAGAGTATTTGTCTAGGTGTTGTTTTTTTTATTTATTTTTTTATAAAATGGCTACCTAAACAGTGTTGAGGCTGTGCATAACTTAAACTATGATTGTAGAGGGAAACAATGGTATTTGTTGTAAGGCTGTTACTGTAAATGGTGGAGGAACTGAAATTTAGTTTTTCTTCATCCTCAAGCACAGACTTTGATAATAATAGGTTATTTCAACTGTCAAAAGAAAATGAAGAAGAGAAGAATTTATTGGATGCCGATTAGAGATCCTTCAAAAGAAACTTGACATTTTTCACACAGCCTTCTTTTGTTCCTATTAGACAAATAAGAATCAAAAAGCATTCAGTGACAGTCTTCAGGGAAAAAGAGTGTCATGCATTGGACTATTCAGTTGCCAGTGAGATTGTACTCAGCAGGTTTATGTGCATGGTGGTAACAGTAACAGTGCCAACAGGAGCACAGGTTGTAGTCACAGTCAGGAATGGTGTCTGGCTACGGGATCCCTAACCCTTGGAGTAGAGTTCTGTTTTTTTTTCCAGTTTAAAAGCTCTTATCTTGCATCCTTGAAATCAGAGGTCTTTGTGTGTCTGTGTCTGCTTGTAACAGGAGGAGGTGAAGAGGTTGCGTGTTCATGTAGAGCAGGTGATCAAAGAAAATAAGAGACTCCATGATGAAACTGCAAAGGTTGGAGGGGTCAGCCAGAAAGACTGGTAAGAAGAAATCTATTCTGTGTGTGTGTGTGTGTGTGTGTGTGTGTGTGTGTGTGTGTGTGTGTGTGTGCGTGTGCGTGTGCGTGTGTGCGTGCGTTTGGTGGTTCAACACTGTCAGCACTTGCTTGACTGTCACCACTCATTCTCCTCGTAGTGGAAATACCTCCTCTTGTCTGTCTTGGGGCCTGTTACTAATGTTTCCAGTATATTGTGTGAAATGATAAAAAAAAAGTTGTAAAACCTTTACATTTTCCTCTGTGCTCCTATATCTTCCCCTTCACTACTATTTCTTTCATGGTCCCTCTAGCTCACTGACACTTACAAACTTACAGTATCTTCTCATAGTAAGTAGCTCTGGTGAGTCAGATAATTGCTTTCACTTTAACATGAAACAGCTGCAGTTTGAGACATTAATCTATTAAATTGTCCATCTAACATTGTTGCTGTTGCTCTCTAGTAGTAGGTGTGTGTATTACTACTTATACATTTGCACACATTTACATTCAGTGTATTCAGAAAGTGCTCTTATAGAGACCAACTTACTGAGTCGACCACTGAATACTGAACAGTTATTTACTATCCAGTATTCATGATTATGACAACACTACCACATTTAATGACAACCATATCACCCCATTTACTGATGATTATAAGAGAAAAAGGAACTCCAGGTTGGAAACTCCTGATCAGATTTCACTTTTGTTACTGTAGAATATATTACCTATTATTGTGCTGTCCTAATATGTAAGACAAAGTGTTAAGAGCTGTTTACAGTACATCAGTTTGCATGCAAACAAAGTAATCATTTAAGTGACTCACCATCTCTAGCTTGATGCTCATTCCATAGATTTTCAGGTCAAATGGTAAATCCTGTGTTTTTCAGGCTCTTTCACTCAGAGATCACTGATTGTTCTCCAGTCCACTAATGCATCCAAAACTAGTTATGAGGATAAAGAACGCATTACATTTAACTTAAAAAGGTGTATGTAATACAATTCTTTTATAAAATCAATATAAGATTATAAAGAAAAAGGTATAACCTATTCAGTACCAGTTAATACAGTGATATGTGTTTTTGTTTGATAATTTATAACTGCTATATTCATGTTATTCCTGAAATGACTTTGTGCTTTGCCTGTGTAAGTATAGACATAATCTCTCTCCCTCTCTCTTTCACTCTACAGTCATGAGCTACAACAACAGGCCATTCTGGTTTTGAAGGAGAACCAGGTTTTGATTGATCAACTTGAGGCTCAGCATGTTAAGGCCAAGGCCAACCATAGTAAACACCACTCTGAAGGTACTGGCTACAGTGAAAAACTTAAATTTAAAAATCAAGTTCTTATAGCTAACTTTAGATGCAGGTTCTTTTCTCTGATCCACTCTGCTTTCATTTAGACTGTTTACACTCAATTTCCCTTCTCCTCTCTGTAGTATCCAAGGTGTCTAAGCAACTGCAGTTGTTAGAGGCAGAAAAGCAGCATTTGCAGGAGGATCTGGAAGAGAGCAGGAGGCAGGTGCAGAAAAATATGAGGGAGGTCCAAGTTCTGCAGGCCCGCTTGAAGGATGCTGTCACCTGGGATGAACACTGCAACATTGCTGGGAAACTCAGAGGGTACTGCATCAATGTCTTATTTTATTGAATATTTCTAAAATATGAATGAATCAGTATCAACAACTGTCCTTCTTCTAAGTGAGGGCACCGTTGTTTTCTCTCTGTGTTGAAGCGAGAATAAGAAGAACTTAACACAAACCCTGAACAGTTTATGTGTATAACAGTTTATAAGTAATACAAATTCTCACTTGCTGTATAGAAGTCCATATTCTCATCCAGAAATGCCAGATGTCAGAGCTCCTCATTGCTAACACTTCACCTCAGCTAAGTTTTAGTTCAGTTTATTAATTCAGTGTAGATTTGATTTGTAGCATATAAAACAGGAACTAGATGAGAAGAGCAAATGAGTAGCCCCTGAGGATTTGTGCTTTTAATTGCAACAGAGAGGCACCGGGATGTGAAAAATACATTAATGTGGTAGAGCAGAATCATAGCTGTAACTGTTTTAGTTATGTTTGATTGAGGAGGGAAAGAAAGCCCGTAGGCTTTACACATATCAATCTAAATAAGTAGTGTAAAGATGTAAGTTAGGATTAGTTAGTATATTGGTACATTATATAGTGACAGGATACATTTATTAATTAAAAGTATTTTATTTATGTCAATTACCTACTGTATGTACACTCATTTCATTTCTACTCAGTGTGAGCGACTGTACTCTACACTTGCTGTCATTTACTTGTAGAGCAGAGGAGAGATAGGTTGACGTTCAGTGCAATAAAAGCTTTCCAAGTGTTATAAATCCCTCTCCAATAGACAGATGTCGACCCCAAATGTCTGAAAGTCAGGCCAAGATATCAGTCACTGGTGACAGTGGTGAGGATGCTAGTTGCTGCAGTTTCATGACCGCTGTCCAAGGACCACATTTCTAGGAGCTTCTAGGACCTTTTTTGTGACAGCGCCAACTACTGAATTGGGTAAAAATAGGGGTAGGGTTAGTGTGTGTAGAACAAATCGTGTTTCTAATATGGATTGGGCAACGACACCACGCAAATACTACTTTCTGACTTAGTAGGTGGCAGCTGCATGAAAAACTAGGGTCCTAGAAATGTGGGTGTATGACTGTGGACCTGTGGAAACTGCTGCCTCCTCTACTACAGGAACATGCTACTCGAGCCTGCTTCCCCACACCCCCCCCACGCACACCTGTTCCCCCAAGGCTGTCAGCCTAGGGGAAACACTGATCAAGTAGCAGATGTTGTGTTATAATGTGCTGTAAAGTCCGCTTTTGGCTCTCAGGCAGCTGGAGCAGCAGGAGAAAAAGAACAAGAGTGAGATGGACCAGCTGCATCTTAGAGTGTCCCGTCTGCAGGAAGAGAATAGGAGTCTGGCTCTGGACAAAGCCAATCTGACTGCTGATATAAAGAGAATGGAGGCTGAGCTTGAGCTTACCAGACAAGCCAACAGGTACTAAACATTCACAGTTCTTTGTCTGCTGTCATCTCACACATGAATCCTGGCACATGCCACACAGATCCTTGATGGATTTGCGTCTTAGACATGCTTTTGGTCAGGTCAAAGTATATTTGGATTTACACCCAAACTGGATTTAGGACACTACAGTCAAAGTAAATTAGGTTACAGTCTAAGTCCAAAAATTATGCAGGAGATGAAGCAGTCACTTTGTGAAGCTGAGCAGGTAGCTGTTACAACAAACAGATGGAGCAGCTTGTTCAAAAGTGGGATATTACATTACCACACACTTCATGTCAAAAGATTGGACTATACAAATGCTCTTCTCCAGACCTGTGGGTTGTGTGTTGTGTGTTGTTTGACCATGACCATGTTTTGAGCAAGGTCTCTAACCCCTAGCTGCTCAGTGGCCAACAGATTAGCATGTGGTTGTGCTGGGCAGGTTCCAGGTGTGAGTGTATACAACTGTATGATCAGAACTTACCTGAAAAAGTCAACTTGGCTCTCAGTGAACTCCCCTGAATAAATAAAGGTTAAGGGTGTACTGCTACTGTTATTATTGCTACTGCTACTTTAGATGAGACTAAAATGTGTGGTCAGTACTGCTCCAGCTATTATTATTTGGCATATTTTAAAATGTGTTTTTTTGTTGAACAAACATTTTAGCACAAAGCTATGCATTATGTAGTTAAAAATAGGTACCGGTAGTTAAATGGACATGTTCTAAGCATTCTAAGATTGGTATGTGGTTCTTAATAATATGGTATAAAGTAATTTTATTATGTTGTTAAATGCAGAAGAATGTAGTTATTTCAATCAATAGTGTGTTTTCACTTTTTTACTTGTTTAGGGCTCTTCTAGGGACTGTGTGGGTACAAACTGTGTTTGTTGGACATCTCCTTCAGTCTGGTAGCTTTGTTCCACCTGTTCACATGTTCATCTTTTTCTTATTAGTGCATGGACGTTTAATGACTATGTATAGTTCCCAAGATAGCTCTGCCCAAAATAGACAGAGGTGCATTCAGCTAGGATAAAAAACTGCCTGTGCAGTGCCTCTAATGGTTACAGTTTTGGCTAATAATTACTGAATCAAGGTGTGACATGGAAAATCTCACCAAACTAAACAGGAAGAAACATGAATACCTCGTTAAATCAAATTGCCCACAACTGAAGTTTTTCTCATGTTTAGATAAATATTCTCACTCCAAAAAATGAAAAGAAAAACATGAAATTCCTAGGGTGATGTTATTTAAACCACTGTACAGGCATAAGCTGAAGTTTACAGTGGCTTTGAGACAGCATCACAAATACTATCGTTCAGATCAGGTTATTTTCCAACAGTGCATCATATATTTTGTGTCAGGGATTATAGCCGTTCTAAAATCTGCTCTGGTCTCTGCAACCTTCCTCTGCTCCCTGTAGGCAAGTTGAGATTAATGTTGTCTTTCTCATTCTGAAGTGTGAAGATTGTTGGGAGGTGTTTGATTAACCAACAGTTTTTTCACCCTGCCTGCATCGAGCTGACAGGGTCTCAAGATATTATCCACTAAGCTCTCTTCTCTTTTCTGTTCCTTTCCTACACTTATATCTGCTATCTTCCTTATCCTTAACCCCTGTTACATTTTTCCTAAATCTCCTCGCTCCTCCGGTTTGTGCTCCTGTGTTTTGCAGTCCTCCTATCCCTCTCCATCCCATTGCATATTTTTTCTCCCTACTCTTTTTCTCCATCTTTTGCTTTAATCCTCGTTTACCTATTCTGTTCTTCTGTCCCGTCTCTCCATCATCCAGGAAGGCTGAGAGGAGGATGAGTGTATTGAAGCGGCAGAAGGAAGAGTGTGTGTTGAAGGAGGAAAAGATTCGGCATTACCTTGGAGCTGTCATTTCTGTGGCAGAGCATGTTTCGCAGGAGAGAGACCAACTACTACACAGGGTACTACTGATGTTACTGATACTGTACAGCAATTTTATATTAATCATATAATATATAGAGAGTTGTTTTTGGAACTATAGAGTTTATTTAACCTTTAGGCTGTCACTAGAAGTGTCAGCCGTATGATTTGACAGCAGTGTACTTGATCATTTGCTAGGTATTTAATTAGTGTGCAGGCAGGTGGGATTATAAAAACAACCACAGCAGAGCTGGCAGGCACCCAGAGCACAATTTGACAGTCAGGAAATACTACAGCAGCACGGACAACCTGGGAAATGCTTGGAAACCATAATGCTGCCCTCTGCATATAGTGAGAAGCAGCAACAGATCCACAGAGACAAAAAAAACAAAAAACTCTTCCAAAACCTTTTGCGCCTGGGGACTTCATTTATCAAACAGGTGCAGTTTCCCCTGCAATCTGAGGCACACTCTTCATGTCAGCAGTAAAATGCAGGGACAACTGTGTAAGTATGATAAGTGTGACTAATTATGCATTCGACTGAATTTACTGAGGTGCCTGCAATAGACTTGTCACAGCGGGAAAAGCACAGGTGTAATTGGAAACAACTGCATTCCATTTAGTTCGGATAGACTCATCGTTCTGGTATTACATGCTGGTTGACTGTCATGGCTTACTGGTACATTGATTGAGCAATAAATGGAAAACCGCTGCAGCTAGCAATAGCCCTGTACTGAGAAGACACTTACAGTTTGGCTGCATTTCCCTCAGGATTTCAGAGAGACATCACAGAGCGTCTGTTGGACCTGCTGCACTGTCCCACCAAGTTCAATTTTCAATTCAATATGCTTTATTGGCCTGAATATGAGGTAGACAATATTTCCAAAGTGTCACAGACAATATAATTATATTAGAAAAAATAACACATATATAAACGTATATGTCAAGATTGTGGATTGTGTATAATTGTGTCTTTGAGACTTCCATCATGCAACGCATTTATCCAGGATAACTGGGTAGAAGAGAGATGTATAGATGTGTGTATATAACATTACATAACAACATATATAACATTTGTTTAATAACTTCTATGGAATGAATATGAAGTAATCAAGCTTAAAGATTTGGACATATTATAATTTTGGGAGTGATAAATGATTTAGGTAAGATTGAACAATGGGAATTGTCCAGAATGACATTTCTTTTCTAGTGGACTAGTGGAAGTGTTGCGAGCGCCAACTCCAGGCCACATACCCTTGAGAAGGCAGTGCTCTCACTCCAGAAAAGTTAATTAACAGCCTCCTAGTTCTGTTAGTTTACTAAATGAGCTTGATTTATGTGCAGGCTGCTGACAGCTGCAAAAACTAAAACGAGGTGACAGGCATCACAAAAGAAATAATTTTTACTTGACAAAGGCTTCAATTTGATCAAAATCAAGCCACAATATACCTCTTATTAAATCAAAAACTAGAGCTTATCTGAAACAAATAGTTGAAAGCAAAGGAAGTACTTCAGTATGTACTTGGCTCAGTCAGCGTCATGTCTGGAAGAAGAATGGAGAAAATTTTTTCTGGTAAATGTTAATGGATGCAGGGACTTTGCCATATCTGTTTAGACGATAAGCAAGAGCTTGTAGAAGGTCAGCTTGACACTATATTAGAGGCAGCAGGTCTAAAGCTAACAAGAACCTATTTTTTCTGGATGAGGACAAGGTGACCACAATGATGTGTGTGTGTGTGTGTGTGTGTGTGTGTGTGTGTGTGTGTGTGTGTGTGTGTGCTGGTATTTAAGCTATTATAGTTGTTTATTTGCTGCATTTTGGCTGGAGCACAGAGCAGCAGAACTGTTTCTATGTCCACATTTAAAGAACACTGGCACATCAGTTAAATTTTAATTGTTGTTGACTTCAGTGACTGAGACCACCAGGATAACAGTATTTTATGTTTAGACAGCTTGCTGATGTTTCTTAAAATTTTGAGTTACACTCTCTTTTCTGCATTTTGTAGTGAATATCAAGTTATTTCCTGGTGAAATCCTGGTAATTATACAATTAGGGACTGAAACTCTTTCAAAAAGACAGTTTATTAGATTAATTCTCTAAATGAAATTATAGTAAATTAACATTTACTGAGGGCACAATGAAACTCCGACCCTCTTTTAACAAATCTGTGCAGATTTGTAACTTTTTAGAGGCAGAGAGAAGTCAGATTAGGAATCAGTGCACCAGCTGTGTTATATGCTGACAGAAATTGTTTGGGTTAATAATTTGATATTTAATTTGTATTGCTAATCGCTTCTGTAATTTCCATGTACCCCTTTTAAAATCATTGATTATATAAAACTGAAAATAGGTAGTTTGTGGCAGTGTTTGTGCCTCTCAAAGGGCGACTGCAAGTTTCAACAGTCTTTCCTTCTTTTCTTTTACCCATCTCTCCCATAATCCTTATTTCCAATTTCCTTCATCCAATTGTGCACTCCACCCCCCTCTGTGTTCCACTCTTAGATCAGTAACCTCCCATCTCCCCTCTCTACCTCACCAGGCTTCAGTTCTTCAGCAGGAAAAGCAGGGATTCATCAGCAGGATACTGAATGGCACTGTGCGATTTGGAAAACTACAGGAAGAAGTCAAAGTAAGTTCCTTTATTCAAATATTACTTTCTGACTAAAATCAACCCCATGGCCCATTTTATCATAAGAATTATGTTTCAGCATTTTTGAAAAGGTAAACCAGTACAGTGGATTTGCTTCATCTTTTAGTGGCCTACATAGAGGATTAGGGAGTTAACCAGATCTGTTGGATCATCATTAGTTCTTTAAAACTACCTTGTTAAAATAGTATATTAAAAGTAAATTCAACCATAACCCATGATGCCAGGTCAGCTTGTGAGGCTACTGCTTTGGCTCAGTTGATGCATAAACCTAAACTTCATTTTGCCCAGGATGACACTCCAATCTACTTCCTATTGATCAGGCCACTCCACTGCACTTGATAAACCATCTGTTATCGGCCCTCACCACAGTTGTGCCACTCAGATTGTCATCTCTCGAGCTGAGCGTATTGGGTCTCTAAGGACTTTAGTTTACAAGAGTCCAGAATCACACCACACACAATCTGTGGGTTAAATGTAAAGAAAACATCACCATAAAGACATAATGATCAGCTATGATATCAATGGCACTGTGTGTACTGGTCTCTGAGACTTTGATCCACTGATCTCAGAGCATCCCTGCGACACTGCTGCTGCTGTTAGTTATGGAGTTCTCTCTAACCTGTGGTAATGCACATGTCCATACAGGCCGTTATTTTTTTTTCATATACTTTATTTCTGCTGCTTATTACTTTCTGTATATTATTAATTTATGGACTATACTATATGCGACATATACAGTATATACAAAACTGAAACCTATATACAGATACTGTACAAGACAGAAATGATTTGAGGCAGTGGGCAGGCACGCACTCCCTTGCTCAGATCATAAACAGAAGGCTCAGTGCCAGGCAGGCAATCAGGTAAACTGGGGAGCAAGTCAAGCAGTGTATATGTACACTTTATGAGTAGCATGACGCAGTTAGCAGTATGATGTGCTGCTGGATAGGCAGTTGTAGCAATATTTGACTCTTTCAAAGATTTCTTACTTCTGGTGTAAGTTGTTTTACATGGAGGTTTTTTATAAAGGGCAGTTGCTGTGTAAGACACAACTATGGCCATAGCTTTTCTTCATCTATTCCGGGCCAAAACTGCATGGATTCTACCCCTTTTATGAAATTAAAATGGAGCCTATTCTAGGGAGTCACCATGGCAACCTTTTCTACATCTACCTACAATGTCATCTTGGTTTGAAACTAACTAGTATGGCTAACAGTTGTGCTGCAAATCCAACTGGTACAGCCTTTGTTTGTTTGTTTGTTTGTTTGTTTGTTTGTTTGTTTGTTTGTTTGTTTGTTTGTTTGTTTGTTATGCCAAACGTGAACACATTATTAGTCTGGCAGTATCAGTGCCTTGCTGTAGGTCCAGTGCTCTTTGTGTCTTCCAGCTGTCAGAAGCTCTTGTCACTCAAGCCACAGCAGGGAAAATATTTCAGTTCTTCTGACAATTTTATTAGTGTCTCTATAGCAACAGCCCAGAGTGAAAGAGTTGTGTGTTTATGTGTGTAATGTGATTTCTATTGGTGGTGATCAGACCATTGAAAGACGAGAGCTATAGATGTGTAGCAGGATATTATTCCCTTCCTCCTTTTGTACTTCACTAGTGTACTCGCTCATACCCCTCCAGAAAAACAAGAGATTAAGTAAGACAACACTTAAAGGTAGAATTATAGTTCTTCAAAGTGTAGCAGATGTTGTATTCGAGCTGTATATGATGTAAAGATTGTTTACAACATAGGTTTGAAACCACTGACTGTGATAGACCTGCCACAACACAATAAATGAATCATGCATCAGCAGGTAGTGATTTACCTTCGGTTAATCTCCCTCAAATATACTATTCAGATGACAATAAAGGTCTACAAGACGGTGGATACATTACTGAGATTTCTCTCAGATGTTCCATTTTAAAGCTCAATGATTATATTCTCTAAAAATTGAATTTCAAATGGTATATATTTTCTGCCTTACCGTTTTACCTGCCTCAGTACAGTACAATCCCTTTTGTATTCCGTTGCAGCTCATGGGGGCTATTGAACTTGATGAGGTGTTTATCCTCACAGCAGTTGGCAGGTGACTCATTCTGAGAGGGGGATGTAGATTAATTATATTGTGGATTTGTTATCTCTAGCTCTCACAGTTCATGTAAATTCCAGCAGTTGCTTTCTAACTCCACTTTTCATGTGATTGTTATAAACCTATAGCGACTGAAATGAATGTTGCTGCATTATCAATAAAAAAGACAGGGGTTGTGTTAGTGAGTGCTATAAAGGGAGGACAGATTGTGAGTACATTATTCATGTGTAATTAAAATTCATGCCCCATCTTTTTAAACACCTGAAAATGTTGAATATTTTATTGAGTGCTTGTATAAATATAGCAAGGTCACACGTTTGCATGACCCACGCTGCTTGACGTCAGCGTGAGATGACTTACAGGCAGCAAGCTGAATTAAGGAGTCTATACTATCATGACACATCCTTGATGAACTACACTTAACTACTGTCAACTGTGCTAATTAGTACATTTTTAAAGAGAGAAACAGTCCCTATAAAAACTGATGACAGTGAGGTCTGTGGATTATTCATTGGTATTTTGTTCAGAGTTGTCTTACATTTGGACCAATATGGTCATTCTTTTTTCAGATGTAGGACTTTTTTTGTGCAACCTGCCACTCAAGCTGAGAAAGATGAAAGGCAGGGTCCTGTAGATGTCGGACAGTACAACCAGCAGGACAAACGCTCCCCTGAAAAGCACTCTGTCCAACAGCTCTGCCAGTCAGGCAGAAAATAAAATCTCTTTCTACTGTCTGACCTGCTGCCATTGTCTGTCATCTCTCATTACTATGTTTCTTTCCTTTGTCTCTTCTTATTTTGTTTCCAGCTGGTTGCACTGTATAAATCAGTCCCAGCAGCACTTTATGGCTTATTACAGTGTGTCTTTGACCATCACAGTGCTTAAAAAAATCATAGGCTGACAGTACTCGCCTTATGATTTTATCGTCCAGTATTGGCCTATCACAGATATATCAGTATTGGTGCATATATTCTCCGATATGCGCTGATATGAATACTTTTATTAAGAACTAATAATGCTGTGTAAATCCTCGGGTCAAGTCAAGTTATATAGGCAGCATTTTATGCATATTTGATCCTTTGTTTTCATTCAAATTATATATATATATATATATATATATATATATATATATATATATAACATATAACATATTTGTTCTTATGTTTTTCTTATGTTAGTTATTTATTTTTATAGTTATTTTATTTAGTTCCCAGTGAAGTTTACCGTTTCAGTGCACTGATGTCATTTTGGACAAAAAAGTTTATTGTTGAACTGTAAAATATCCTGCTTTCATTACATATCTTTTTCACAAGTGTTTCTATATATATCGGCCGATATATCGATATCAGAATTCTTTTACTTCCTAATATCGGTATCAGCATCGGCCCCAAAAATCCAATATTGGTCAGGCTCTAGAGTTCATTAGTTTGAAGTATAACAGCATCTAGTCTCTTTGAGCTTGATGACACAGACTATGCAAGATTAAACAGTGATGACAGTATTGATTGTGCTGACATTCAAAAGGTGGACTTAATCAGGAACCAGCATCCATGAAAATAAATATGCACACAAGCAACATATAGAAAATTATTCTCCATTTATTCCATTGTCTTTAATCAGAAGTGTGGCACTAAGCTGAGAGCTGAGGAGATCATAGACAGAAACACAGGAAAACATAGGAGAGGGTAGAGAGACAGTGATCGAGACAAGTTGCCAAAGGAAAGGAAAAAAAGAAAGTAAAAAACTGCAATGTCAGAGAATAAACTGCACTTCTACAGGAACAGTTTAGCACAAAATTATTATTATTATTTTTTCCAAAATACTACATTTTAATTTTTATGAAAAAATATCATTATCTGAAGTTTATAATTAATAATCAGTCAAGGGCCCTCAATGATCAAAGTTGTACTGAAAAGCTACTAATTTGACTCTTAAGATTAAAATGTGGGTGTTTAGGAGTAAAAGAAAGTTGGTAATTGTCAAATGTAAATAGTTGCTCCAAATACCGCCAAAAGTAAATCACCATGCTCTTGTACTGCAACTTCCACTTACATGAAACAATTTATAGTCTAAAGCTTCTTTTAAATGCTGCTGGAAATGTAAATCATTGCTGTTTACGAATGCAGCAATTCAAGATGTCTTGGAGGACAAACTTCTAACACAGTAGAATATATATTGTGGTCACAGAGCTATAAGGAAAACTACTTTTTGGAACCCACAGGAGAAGCTTAAAGCTACAGGAGACTTCAATGAAAGCTTTGAAATTATATTTAAAAAGTGTAATAATTGTTAAAACAACACCATAGTTTATTGTGACTTTTGTCATGATGATACACATAGGGGCATATTTCTCTTACGTACAAAATAAACTCAAGATGCCACATAGACCCAACATTTAAGTGCCACACAATAACAAATCCACATGGCTGAAGTGTGGCAGTATATGTGTACCATGTCAGTATGGAGGTTAAGAGAGGACTCCGATGGCCATAAACTGTACCTTTGAGTCCAATCAGCTTTTTACAACCTGTACAAAAACAAGACTAGATCAAAACTGTGTATGACTGGACCATGTGGTGGGCTATTTGTCAGCTCGTGTCAGCCGGTTTCAGCCCTCCTCTCTCCTCCTCTCTGTGCTCACATCTACAGTATTTTGTCCCTGTTCAGACCTGGTACTAACATCCTTCTCAGGTGATCTGATAACAGGTGGACAGCTCTAAGTTCAGGTGTGAGTGCACCAAAGACACATTTAGGACGCATTTTAGATCAAATCACTCTAATGCTAATTAGTCCCACCACAGTTTTATAATGAAATGAAAATGTTTTACTATTTCAAATGGCTAAAATCGTATTTCATGATAGAACTGTGCACAGTGCTTTCACTCAACCCCTCCTTGTCCTGCTCTCTTTCCCTCTCACACACAAACACATTGACAACCTGTCTTTCCATAGTCAGACTGGCTAAAAACAACAACGTATACATGTTTATTTGCATATACAGTGGGTAAGTAAGATCTGATCACAAGTGGTCACTTGAGACGTCACCAAAGATGCATGTTAATGCCAGGTCTGAGCAGGGCCTCTGATACAGACGAATTCCTAGTAAAGTTGTTCTCATTTACATGTTTTTGCGTATTTGTTGTCAGACAAAATCACCATACACAAAGTTGGCAAAGACTGTGCTGTGATTTTGACTTGATTTACTTGTAAGTGATCACTCAGAGAGAAAGGTAGACGGTCATTAATGTCAGCTGCTTTGCATTCAGCTGTGCTTACAGAGGGAAAGCCCGACCTCACACACATGGGGTATTACTGGTGACTGTCTTCCACAGAAAATGGCTAAGGTTTGTCCAAAAAGTTGCTAGATTTGTTGCTAGGTACATTTTTGAAAAAGGGGTGTGAAAAGTCAGTAAATGTGGCGACAAAGTTGGTAGGTTGGCTACTTCTTTGCACCAAACCATTTTGAAAGAGCAATTTCTAAAGGGTGACTTAAATGCTCGGCCATCACTCAGTCAGTCAGCAACATTTGTGTTTAGGGCTGGCTAAAAATTACAACCAAGCAGCCTTGTTCAACCCAACAAGAAACTTAAGTTTGTTGCTAAACATCAAAAGAGTATCAAAAAACCTGAGATATGAGTCTGGCTTATGTGTTACATATACCAGATAGACTCAAAAAGACAACCTGACTGACATGCGTGTATTTGAGTCAGATGGAGAGAAAGAGAAGGAGGGGGCAGATTAAATAAGTAATAATAACAACCTCATCACACATACTGAATGCCCAAAACGGGTAACAAAGTATTATGGCCAATTCACAAATTTGGCAATTTGTGTTTTGTATTTTGAAATGTGCATTGCATGCAAATATTCTTTCTCTTCCTGCTAAGATCTGGAATTTTAGTGGTGAATAATCCTGTAATAGTTCTTGCATTGCTCAATAATACGCTACAGTGCTTTTCTTGCAACTTCAGCTAATTCATGACCTGTCAATCACATATCCCTTGAAGAGCAATATTCCATATTCTGTTTTACATAGAGTTTGTCAGCCAGAATATAAAGATGTTGAAACAGACTTGTATCGGCAGGTTTAACAGATTGATATCTTTAAATCCATTGTCAGGGCCAATGCTTCTCCATCATACAATATACAGTTATTGATATTTTCAGGAGCTGATGGCAAGACAGTATCACAGTTGAAATCTATTCAATTCTGAGTTACCTGTAGCTTTAACATTTAGTAGCATGTAGTGCTAATATAAATACTGGCTTATTTCCTCCACTTTGTTCTTACTGACAACTGCTAATTATCCAATCATATGCATAAATGCAGTTGTTAAGTGACTTGTAATGTAGAAGATTCAAATTCTGTGAATTTTTCTTAATAGTTTGCTCATGTGGTCTATGATATAAATACCCTTGCTATTTGGTCTGTGATGTTTCATTTGTAGTGCTTTTTCACCAGAAGGTGCTGTGTATATTCATGGTTTAGAGTTGAATCAAAATGTACAGGCATCCGAAAGTATATCCCACCCTTCACTTAAAAATGATTGCTAAGTTTTTGTTGGTATACAACGCTGATAAATGAGGGCCCAGGACTTTGTCAAAGTTTAAGTCAAAGATTAAAGGTCTGCTCTCAAATCTAAAATGTTAGACTAGGTCATACACACAACACAGAACAAATAAGGTCACAAAAATACATTACAGAAATGTAGGTATAGGCGCTGTTCCTACTAACAGAGCTTGTCGGTGGCTGTGGCCGAACCAGTTTCTGAGTTTCATCCTAAAAGCGTAGACCATCACTGAAAATGGTCTTCCTAGATGTTCTGACTGGCCCATTATTTGCATGGAAGTAACTAACTGGTAGTCAGTCAGTCTCTTGTTGGGGAAACAACATCACTTTCACTTTTGGAACTCATATCTATCTACATAACAAACCAAATTTCCGTTTTTTGCCGCTCATTTTATCCCATCCAAGGACCATCAGTTTAGTCACATCATATCAGCCTCTGGTGGAGCAGTCACACATTCCCTGACACAGACACTGGCAAAATCCATAGACCAGGCAGACTGTCAAACTTGATGGTACCAAGCTAACGCATACAATACCCAGAGTCACTCTCTGGATCACTAACAAGTAGATTCCTAGAGGCAGCGAGCCAAAGTATAAGAAACCCAGCAGCCACACCAGGATGCGTGGGACATGGTTACAGAACTTGGACAGGGCATCCTGATCAGTTGGCCCATTGGAGCCCATTGATACTGAGTCCAGGCTCTGCTCAGTGTAAATGTCAGAGCGGCTCGGGGAGTGCTGTGAGTTCCTCTGCACTTCCATTATGGTGATAACCAGGCAGTTAGAGGAGTCATGAGATGGGCTAGAGGAGGAGAAACTCTTTGGAGTCAGAACCACCTCCTTGTTGTGGTCGGAGCTCCAGGATTTGTCCCGCATTGCCAAGTGGGACATGATGTTAGCATCGTCAGGCAGGGATGACACCTCAAACTCTGTGATCTCAGTTTGGTGTCGGCAAAAGGGGCAGGAGATGCAGCCTGCACCATCAGCAATATCCAGGATCTTGATGAGGCAGCGGGCACAGACCCGGTGCAGGCAGTCCAGGATCTTAGGCTTGCGGTTGTGGGCATTGTAGCGCTGGTAACAGATTTTACACTCTAATTCCTCTGGTGGAGGACAGTCCTTCTCCTCTAACTCAGGCTGAGGGCAGCTCATCTTCAAGTCATGTTCTGGGGAAAGATATAGAGGCAGAGACAGATTGAGAAAAAGAGTTAGAAGGATAATGATGATATAGTGCAGCATTACATGTGACTTTGAATAGTATGTTGCAGATGGCACTGAAACAAGTGGATGTTTCTGACTACAGTATCTGGTGTATCTCTGCCTGGCAGGAAAAGGTCAGGACTCTGCCTCCTTCTCTGACTGCTTCTGCTCTGTGTACCTGCTGCTGATGAATGATTTATGTTTTGGGAATTGGATCAGGGTGTCATCACAGAGCCATTTGTGGCAAAGCAAGAGCCAGTAATGCTATTGATCGTTGGGGAGAGGTGGCAGGCACGGATGCTCCTTCAACAGTTTTTGTTGATTTGGTGTTTAGAATACAATGTTTTTTTTTTTTTTTTAGTTCTTAATTAAATGACCCCCAAATTGAATCTTTCACATTGTTTCTTTTAGTTTTATTTTTGTTGTTCCTTTGATCATATAAAGCCCTGTTTAGTTTTTATGTGATTTGTAAACATGTGAAACTGCAAAGTAATTTCTTTGTTACAAGCCATTCACTTCCGTGTTGTTTATATTGACTTATGTCACTGAGCAATTGAATGTTTTAGTTGGCATTAATCTGTGACAGCTGAATTAATTCAGATCAAAAATTTAATTTAAATACTATCATGCTTCTGTCTATTGATTTTTTTTTTCCCACGATGAGTCAGTGTTGTCAGCCATGCCTTGAAGCCATATCTGAACCAATTAAATGTACTGTATGTCACCAATACTTGTGTTATTGACACCCATGTATCAGTTCTAGTTGATGCCAGTAGCTTCACTGGAATAATGAATAATTGCTGATAGCTACTGAAGTTCTAAAGGTCTGATACAAGAAAACTCTAGTGATCTGTTTGCTCCATGGAGAAACAGCAAGACACTGTCAGTCATCATTAATAAGGTCAAATAGCCGTGAGCATACATCCATAGACACCAAGCATGAATAGGAATGAGGTTTCCGGTACTCTGCCCCAGACCTTTACTGTGGCAGATAACTGTCACCTGCGGGGACCTACTGTAAAAGGTCCTATGTTTTCAAGATCTTCACAATATGATAATAAAATAAAGTATGATGTAGTAATTTTTGCTATTTTTAATACAAGCTATTTCACATTGCATTTCCATTCTTTGATTCATTTTTTACAATTAATAGCTTGTTGTGCTTTTTCTCTTACTTTAATTTTTAGACTTAGCCATGTTTTGAAGCTTTTGAGGATGAAACTTAATTCCATGCATAAGAGATGTTACTAGGTGTTCTTTATTTATTATGGCCATGTGTCTAAACATGCATTTTTTTATTTTTAAATTGCAGACATGATTTCTCAAGTTTAAATGATTTAAATTCATATTATTCAATCATTCTTGTTAAGTGGCACTGTGCTTAGACATGGTGATAACATGTTGATGTGGTAGTAATGTTTGCTGGTAACATCGTAGTAGAGTGGTAATGTCTCGGTGCAGTGGGCAATGATACTGGAATATTGATAATATTTTGGCGAGTTTAATATGTTGGCATGATGCTATTTTCTGGAGTGGCAGTTAAATAATGATATGGTGATACTATGTTAATGAGGTGGTAACCAATTTGCAATATTTTTTAAAATATAGGTGCAGTAGTAACGATAATGTCATGTCATTAGTTGTGTTTTGGACTGATTAAAGATAGAGCATGTGACTTTTTGATTGTAGAAATACTAATTACACTAAGATTACAAACCATATAGACTCACATACTCTTACACTTAGCCTCACCCTGATGAGAAAGCTAACTGGACTTGTGTTTAACATGGAATATGCTTGACAAGAGCCCCTGACAGTGAGTCATTGGGCATTACCCTGGTATAGATATAAAGGGAAAAACACAGTTAGCCATGATATAGAATTACATAATATAAAGGACAACACCGACTATGCACGCATGACCCCAGCTGATTCATCCTCAGTTTATGACCCATAACATACGCCTGTAGTTTGGTATTGTGTTATAATACTTAGCACAGAAGCAATCTCCGTATTATACCACCTCATTAACTTTACGAGACCAGGAAAGCAAAACTGTCACACTGTGGATTTCTTAAAATGTCCCTGACAGTTGTGAAATAAGGGCCGATAGGGACCGGATGCTTTGCAGTAGCACTGTAATTTTCAGAATGCCATTTCATATTCCCAGATCAACTTGAAACGGATTGGATAGGGGACTGGATGAGAAACACTCAACTCCAAATACTGTGATCAAGCATGGCCCAATGGTGTTGTATAAGTGCACTGGTTTCCTGTGTCAAAGATGTGTCCGACAACAATCAGCTTGCTGATGGTAACTGATAAGACTGTGTACTTTGAGGTATCATTTAATTTCACATGAAAGATATACACCAATGTACTGTATATTTAATTTCCTTTCTTTCATTTAAACTTCTCATTAACTAAGTTCCAATATTACTTTCTTTATATGAGAAAAATCTAGTCTCTATACTTAGGGTAGTATCTATCATGGATTATTGAGACAGTGTAGTATGTGTATGTATTAGCCTGCAGCAAAAGATGAAATATGAATCCCAGTTTTACACTGGTAGAGAAATATACAGTAGCTTTTTTTAACTTACTCATTTTGTTGTTGGGGACCAGGCAGTCTTGGTGGCCTTCATTAGCAGTTGTGCCAAGCGCAATTATCAGCACTGAGCTTAATGAGCACATTGAGTCAACAGCACCAGGAACTGTCGCTTACACTCATGATAGTATGTCTAATAACACTTGAAGATGTTGCTCTTAGTACACTTAAAGCTACGGAGGTTCGTGCAGATGTAGCCCTTTGAAACTGCTCCCCTTAGTTCTGGTATAGGGGGAGAAACTGTTTTTGTCCTGCACACAAGGGCTTTGACACTTCTCTGATGGGCTGATTGGTGTGGGAGAAAAATGCATCTTTGTCCTCAGGGACAGTCATCACCTTGAGTCTCTGAGGGTCTGCCATGTGTGTGGCACAGATCAACCAGCATTTTGGCTGGCCGTTAGTGGACCTCCTCACATCCGAGAGAAAAAGCTATGCTTCCTGTAGTTCTCACTGCCACCTAGCAATAGTCCTTATTGGATATCAATCCTTAGAGCCTGCTTTACATGCAACCTTTCACAAAAGCAGTGATGAAGTATCTTCATAGGGTCAGAACGCCATGCCCCAGGTGGATTCTAGACCTTTTTTGAATGTTGTTCTAAGACCATCACGGTTCTGGATCTGGATCACAACTCTCTCAGGTCTCAGGTTGAAATTTCCATACATACTGTATAGTACTGAGGAACCAGCCCATCGTCAGCATGGTTGAGCATGAGGAGCTGAGCAGCTGAGGTCTTTATCTCCAGTCTAGGTGACAACTACTCAGTGCTGTCCACTTTGAAGACATATGATACTTATTTGCAGATGTTTGTGGTGTGTGGATTATATTATCAGCCACTAGAACATGCTGATGTGGACATCCTGTACAAAGAGTATAATCAGTGTTCCTCTTCTTAATATCTGTTACAGTAAGATGGTATGCTTTCATATGCATTTTTATTGTGTATCCTGCAGATGTTACAACATTGATAGGATTGTGTTGCAGTCTTTGTTCAATTCCAGGTTTATGTGGTTAAATTCAAAGTGATTCAGTAAATGTTAAAAGGTTAAAAGGGTTTAATTAAACCTCCAAAAAATCTGAGTGCTTCAGTGACCTATTGTTGCAGTTTCTTCATTCTTGTTACTTCTTACTTTACATTTAGATTTGGTCATTAACAAGTCCCCCCCCCCGACAGGAAGATGCTATATAAAGAAAAGCCAGCCATTCATTCATTCATGACCATGAAATATAGATTGAATAGGTCGATGTTGCGTTGGCAATTGCCCAGCAGGCCTCTCTGTGACTTGCTGACTGTTAAATATTTCAGCCACCAGTCTGTTGCGTTTAAAAAGCCTTCTGAAGCATGTCAGAAAGATGTCAGAAAGAACCAACTCCTACTACATCAATCCCAGCAGAATCACCTAGTCTTCCCCTGAAGTCAAAGACAAATAAATGTTGTAAAGAAAGGGCACAGCACTGGGATTGTGCAAGGGAATATTCAGCTCCTTATTATGCAACCTGAACTTGAATCTAAAAGTTACAATTGTCTCTAAAGCTGTCCAGTTGTAAACAACACAGCTTTACGAAAAAGAATTTTCTCCTCAAGGCCTAAGAATATGTTTCTGATCACCAAAACTATTTTTCAAAACCTTTTTTAAATGTTTTGAAACATCATCAATATTTTTTGTCAGTTTGTTTCTTCTTTTTCACCTCTTTTATTGACTCAATGCTACCTTTAATGGCACATTACTGTTTACAGCTATCGGTATGCATTATCGCTCTGTAGTTGCAAGAAGTGTGCATCCTGTTGGGTGTTTTCAATAGATCCGCATGCAACAAACCTCTATTTTCCCATTTCAAACTTTTAGTTAAACTGTGTACAAACCAACCAAATGACCAAACACCTGTTCCCTGAAGGAGAGGAGTGAGGTACAATGCATAAAGTATGGGATATCATCATATCCTTTTGCGGCCTAACTGAACACACCTGTATTCACGTCTGAAGGCAGATGACCTGTGATGGTGAATGTGAGGCCCTGTCTGCACATACTGTATGTACATCCATTAACACGGTCATCTTTCAGTTCAACAGCCACCCTTTACTGAGCCCAGCTACAGAAATGGGGCAATCAGGTGTTGTGCCTCATTCCTCTCCTTCAGGGAACAGAAGTAATAGTCACAATTCATTCCCTTTCAGTCGATTCACTTGGTACAATACAAAGTATGGGACATGTATTCATACCCCGCAGAGCAGCCGCCAAACTGGGGTTAAACATCCAGCACTCTAGTGCATTATAGACCTAGCAGAAAGGACAGCATGAGCTGCTGAAGGGGTCTTCAAATCCAGTGGTAAAACTGAACAAAAGTGTGCGGCGGCAGCACAGATATTCCTCAGAAATACTTCTTGAAACAATGCCCATGATAATGCCATATCTGTGGTCGAATGCGTCCACACACTGTGAGGCAACAGGAAGTTTCTTCTGTTCTAAGTTGGAGGGATAGCCTCTACAATTCAATGAAAAAAGCCACTGTGTAGACAGAGCTTTGCCCCTGGCTGGGTCGGCAAAACAAACAAACAACAGATCACATAAATGAACAGTCTGTGGTCTATGTAGGTGCAAAGCACACTCACAGGAATGCAAGGGAATGCAACCTCCCCTTCAGATGCAAAAGGGAGGGAACAAAAACTCAAGAAATCAAAAGCTACAGAACTATAGCAGCAAGAAAAAAAATTGTGAACCCTTTTTATTTGCCTGGTTTTCTGCATTAACTGGTTATAAAATGTGATCTGATCTTCATCTAAGTCATGAGTATAGACAAACACAATGATCCTAAGCTAATAATACACAAAAAAAACCTTAGAGTTAATAACTGTTCAGATCTCCTTTGGCACCAATAACCTCAAATGCATTTTCTGTAGCTGCAGCTCAGAACTGTTCAATGTTTAGGAGGATGTCTGGTGTGAACAGCTCTCAGCTCCTGAGGTCATTTCACAGCATCCCTATTGGGTTATGGTCTGGGCCACTCGAACATGTGGATTTTCTATGTTAGAAGTCATTCTGCAGTAGATTTACTTTGCTGTTTAGGGTCATTGTCCCGCTGCACCACCCAGCTTCTACTGAGCTGGATGAAGCCTTGCTCATCACTTTGCAAATCAGATGGATGGTCCAGAGCTGTTCTGCTATGTTGTTATTCAGGGCAACAATTTTTTGCAGAGCTTCTGTGGTTCAACAACTGACCGTGTTTTTCTGATCTTTATCTGCTGCCACATTCTTTGGCATTGGTCTATGAAAACCATCTTTATTAGCTCATATGCCTACTCCTAGCAGCCAAGGAAGCCTGTGGTGATGAGCTGCTGAAGCATATTAGGGTGGGCCTAGTCATACCAGGCAATGCATTTCCTTCTGCGATGCAGTCTTGTGGCCTGATAGAGATGAAAGGCAAGCCATTGCATAATTTTATTTACAGTACCCAGTAGTAGTTGGTAGTTATTAGTATTACATTAACATGTAGAATGCTTCTTGTAGATGTAAATTCTTTTTGCCTGTAATTTTCTCTGTAGGAAGAATGCTTTAGAAACCCATCTGTATGCTGTGTTCATATATGTGTGTACAGCATAAATACATTATTTATAAAAAATCTTACATCTCTCTATATTTACACACAGGCAGATCATTTAGTACACCTACCTAATGCTAATGGAGTCTGATACTGTGGATGGGCTGGTAGAGAGGTACAATGGGATATGGGCTGATGGACTGAAGTCTAAAGGCCTCCACCAAGTTTGGTGCAAATCGGTCCCATACTTTTTGTGTAATCCTGCTGACAAATAAACAAATAGACTTACACAGGTGAAAACACAACCTCCTTGGCAGAACTAATAACGGTGGGCTCATACAGGGCATGGTGGTACAATAAAGGGCAGTTAAAGTTATACTAAGGATTGATAGATGAGCCACAAGACAGTTAATAATCAATCAGTGATAATTAATGGAATGATAGTGTAGAATACAGTGTTGTAAAGTCCACATGAAGAGAGAAGAATATAGGAGAACACCTAGTGTTGCAGTATGTACAGTATGTACTGTATATGCTGACTGACTGAGCACTGGTGTACTGACTAGTTAACTGACTACTTGACTGACTCCCTATTGACAGGCTGACTGACTGATTACTTAGTCTCCAAGGCACATATGTCAAATTTGGTAACATTGATGTGTAAAGTGTAACATTGATTTGAAACAGTTATGTACCTCCACTGTGGACGAGGAATAACACAGGGGAGGAGCTGGATGGAAGCTGACGTTTGACATTTAGGAATTGGAAGATTGGGGAGAGTTAAGGCTGGAAAGAATGAAATTGTGTTCCTGCTTTCCAGAGTAATTTAGAAATGCAGTTACATCTTACTGTAGCTCACATATAGTGGGTTATTACACTGTTTTTTTGGAAAACACTGGAGGGTCACTGGTGGCTACTATACACCCAGAGAATGTGGTTTGAAGTGTTTGAGGAAGATACATAAGTCCAAATTTGCTAAACGTATCATATACAGAGCTTACCTGCTACCTACATTGCACATTGCATGTAATCATCCCACCACACAAGCTAATAGTCGTAAACAAACAAAACAAAAAGCTGTTTGTCCTCATGTTATGTGCCCCTCATTCATGGTCGTACCCACCATCAAGGGCAGCGTGGTCCAGAAAGTCGCAAAATAATGACCTAAAAATAACTGTACTTTGATGCTGCAATGATACGATGCCAAGAGGACCAACTTTCTCATCTGATCACCTGCTTCATTGCTTGTGTCTGGGTGGGTGGTCATTACTACAAACTCTTTACCCAGCATAGTGGTTCTTTGATTATGTCAACAAATCGACAGGCAGTTGAATCTGCCAAAGCTATGATTCTTTTTCAATTCAGTTTGTGTAAAGTGTTAAAATGCCTGTTACAATGAGGTACCCCTATATATTTTTATTTTCATTGCAAGATTATCTGAGCGGAGGCTGGTAACATTTGCATATAAATATAAATTGGCCCTGTGTTTACTTTAGTAACTAACACGGATCAAAATAAAAAGATTGCATTAATCAAAGCTCAGCTTTGGGAAGGGAAGATATACAGGACAAAATGAAAAAAATCTGACAAAGAGAAGTGATGGAGATTAGAAAGGAAGAGTAGTTACAAAGGAAAAAGCGAAATCTAAGATAACTGACAATGAAGGTCTAATTCCCACAGAAATATATGGTCTTTGGTAATTACAGTGGAAGCTATAGGCTCAATTTAACAGCAAAACAAACCTAGCATAATTATAGTTCATAATATAGTATTATTATATAAATACATTGTTGTGTAAAAAACATTTTGCTTTAGGTAAATCTAGAAAAGAAAAAAATACAAAAACACCAGAATCTGAAAATACAGCTGCCCTCCTGCAGCTCATATGCACATGCTTCATGCACACAACACAAACAACACAGTCATAGCTGTAGCCGTGAGCCTTTGGCTACGGAAAGTTATAAAACTATTAGCAGCATTCAATATAGCCACTCATCACCTGCTTTCATACTAACAACCACTACAACAAATTTGATATTACGGGAAAATGAAGTTAAAAGCCTGGTACCTGTCCAGGAGAGCTACAACAAGTTCTCTCCATCTCATAAACACTTCACTGATATTGACACAGCTGTCTCAAGGGACATGCGCACGTGTCTGCATTTGTAGAACATCCAATAGGAACACTCTCTCTCTCTGAATAGACCTGTGGCTGGCCAAAGTCTCCCTTCATGGGCTAGATTTTCTAAAGTCTGAAAATGGCTAATAGAATACTGCCTACCCCAGGTTTAAACTTAAGACTGCTGAAAAAGCATACTTGTCTTACCACCTTCAGATGGTTTTATAATTCAGTTAACTAAACGAAAAGACCTTAAGATAGTATAAAAGCAGTTATTAGATACAATAGATACTAGATTTTGAAGGATACAGCTTCCATGTCACTCACTACATTTTCTGTGGAGCACAGTGAACGAACAGGCAAAACAGGATTTAATTCTAGGAAAATATCAGCTGACTACATACGACAATCTTTGTGCAGACAAAAAGAGTTTGTAGCCTTGTGCATTAGAGTGAAACTACCTTGGGGTTCATTAAGGGTTCATTATCATTGGCATCTACATCCCATTTGAGCATTTGCTTGACCAGTTGCTCTGTGTGTGCCAATCTACCTCTGTTGTGGTATTACTGCATTAGTCGCTGTTCCCTTATTAAATCAGATGCTAATTGAACACATGCAGAATGAGACTGTCCCCTCAAGATTAGAAACAGAATCAGTCATGTCAGCTTGTGCCCCAGAACTTCCCTACGTTCAAATCACCAAGCCCTCTAGGACATGTTGTAATTATGATCAGTGCAAAGGAATGAGTCAGGTGATTATTATAGAGTGAAAAAGTTTGTGTAGGGAGGAGGTCGGGTGGATAGTTGTGTCAAAAAAACATCAGACTTCAACACAAGGAGATCACTGTTGTTCCGTGTTTTTTTCTTGTAAGCTTGACCATGATTGTTCAATAACCTTAACCACATGGGTATCATTGTAACCATGACGATGAAGCTCCACTAAACCTAGCAAAGTGGTAAATATATCCAAAACTTATTTTAACCCAAACCCTAATCTTTAACTAAACTTAACCAAGTTGTTTTTGTGCCTAAACCTAACAACCTTAACCATTGTGTTGTCACATCAAATCAACCACTACACTGACAAATTCTGTCATCATAGCTATGTCAGATCAGAAAATGTGTCATTCTGAAGGGCGGTTAAAACAATGTATTTTGTCATTTAATTTGGTTAACTTAGTTAGAACTGTACAGTATGTACTAATCAACAAGTCACCCTGAATCCCTACCACCTCCATTCATGCTGTTTTGTATCTGATCCTGAGCTCTCACTGGAGATCGAACCAGAGGAGAATTTCCCCATTGCAAAAATCAATAATGTATCACATTAAATTACTCTACAAACCATTAACTGTAACAAGTCATTATTTTTAAAAGCAAAAAGTGCTTTAATCAATCGCATAATGGAAAAGACTTTGATCACCAAGCTAAAAGCAAAGTCTAAGCTGTTATCACACCTACAGAAGTCTGTACAACACTGAGCTCCAGACACTCTGTTGGATCTGGACCTTTACAGCCAGGATTACAAAACATCATTATTCTGCATTGATCGGGGCTAGTTGGATTAGATCAAATGATGTGTTTACCTGCATTCATGCTGTGGCAAAATAGAAGATATGTACTCTCTTCCACAAAATATTATTTACGTTACTTTTAGCTGGTAGGTACTGCTTGGTAAGTTGGTGGTTGAAAAGTTAAGCATTTCTGCTGACAATGTTGTATTCAGCATTTTAACAGCCAGACTTAAAACAGGTGTACCACGACACATACCTCACAAAAAGCCCCTAAGGCACCCCATCCCTAAAGTCTTAGAGGGCTACACATTTGTGTTTATGTGTATGACTTGAGATTTATCAGATCTCATGAAAGGCAAAATGGTATACTTGTCCTCTCAATCCTGTATGTTCTCTGTTGCCCTGTCCCCTCCTCTCAGTGTGGATTTTGTGATGATAGCTTTGACCTTTTTTGTCAGAATATCTGCTTGGTGATGCTTCTCTGAATTATGCCATTGATCCAGAGGATTATGTTCATGCTACTGTTGGCAGATCTTTCATCTTTGTTATGCCTCCAGGGCCGGAGGCATTATGTTTTTGGGTTGTCCATCCAAATGTACATCCGCCCCACTCTAGTGAATGCGATATCTCATTAATGCCTTGAGAGAATTTCTTCAAATGGTGCAAACATTCACTTGAACTCAAGGATGAGATAAGGATAAGATTTTGCTGGTCAAAGTAATGGTGACCTCACAAAACATGGTTTTGGCTTTGTGAATACAATAGCTCAGGAATTCCTGCAGGGAATCCCTTCAAATTTGGCAGAAATGTCTGTTAGGACTCAAAGATGAACTGATTAGATTTTGTTTGGCAAAGGTGAAAGTTCAAGGCCATGGTGACCTAATGTTACTTCACCTCAAAATACATTTAAAAATCTCTCCAAATCTACATTGAGAAGGTGGAGAAGGGAGTTAGGTCACGGAGGAGCCAACGTGCACACCTCCCAAATTTCAATGATGCATCATGCAGACCTGCACCTCAAGCATGCCAATTGGTTGATTTGACTCCTGACAGAAGGCAGATTCGAAACAGAGACGGATAAAAACACTATGTTCTAAAAGTATACTAGTCTACTTAGTTTTCTTCAATACAGTAGGTTTAGAGATAAATAGTACTAAGCCTTGTCTGACAGAATAATGGGTGCCTTGGCATCATCGGGTGGATTGGTACATTTATCTAAACACACTGCTGTATAATCACTTGTGGCATCCCAACTTAATATTCTGCATATTGACCTGTGCTACTTTTTAGCTACTGTCATTTAGACTGATATTCAGGCAATTTTTTCCCATTTTTAGCTGTGACAAAGACAAATCTATGGATCTAAAATGACGCATGCAACAATATTCTGTCAGGACCATATTTGTCAAAGTGTATTTCATCATAAGTAGTAATTACTGTAGGGTTGGGGATGTGGCTCAGTTCCCCGCCATTTAATGTAGGCAGTGAGAAAAGTGAGCAGTAATGGACCAGAACCTGCTGCCACAATGACAGAGGTGCTACAATGTTCAGATAAGCCAGCACTAACAGGATGTGTAACAGTGCCTGAACAAAACTTAAGGTAATTGACAGTAAACGCATAATATTAAAATAAGGTGAATAAAAGGGTTGACATTGGTTATATTCTGTAACTTGATGTATGGAAGCCTTATAATGTGTTAAAGGAGCATTTAAGCATATAATCTAGGTAGTGGGCTCGTCACAGTTTTTGCAGGCATGTTAAATGAAGGTGGACTTATGCCTCTGTGTCGGGTTGTTTCTGCCATAAAAGCCTACAGTGTAGGATTTTGTTTATAGTGCAGCAATGAATTTACTGCAGTAAAACAAAAATACCAAACAATCCATGTAATAATAATCACTTTGTGATACGGAGCAACAAGGGGAAGCCTTCCATTGGAAACTGATATGGTAGCTAGATCACAAAATACAGCTTGCTGTACATCATTATTTACCTGAAATAATCATGTTCTATTCCCACTGCTCACAGTGATCGGCAGTGCTAGATCATAATTTTTTTGAGTATTATTACTAAGATTACTAGCCCTTTCCTCTGTTTGCTTCCAGTGTGACCAATCATATTCCTTCATGTGGAGTCTCCACTGCCCCTCTAGATAAATGTTTATGGAGGCACAAGTTGGTCACTTCCATCATAGCTACAGAACCCATGGACGCTGCCTCTGTGACACTGTTGCAGAAGTGTAAACCCATCTTAAGAAGTCACCTGATAGTTTACCATTCTGTACAGTAGCCCACTGATCCAGCCACTGTTGTCAGTGTAGTTTGTCAGAACAATCCTCATTACATGCTCAAGTCCAGAAGAAATGAGAAAAGGCTTTGAACGGCATGGGAGGGTTGACTGAGCACTGTTGCTTCAGTGAGCAGGCCCTGAGTTTGAGTCTCTGTGGTCATGTGGGTTTACTTTGGGACAACCATTTTCTCCATACCAGGAAAGTGCTCTTTAAGTGCTTTCAGAGTGGTTACTGATGTTGCCCTTATGTTTTCCAGTGAATACATTATGGTGGCCTTGCTGCAATGATACCTAGCAGTGGCAAAGCGAGTGTGGCTGCTGGTCTCATGAAATGTTGATCCATGTCTAATTTCTGCTGTTGACATAGTAGACAGCTGTTCAGTTTAATACCACAGTAACTGCAACCACACTGACCACACCACAGTGTTGTACCCTGCTGCATCCTAATCAAAATGTAGAACCTGTAAATAGAACAACATATGTCACTGCTATCTACAAGCACCATTAGGCTGCAGAGTACCAGGTCCACATGTGAGAAAAAGATTCACCTGATTATTCTACCTTAAGCTCTAAATGATTATATACCAGAGAAATGACAAACAAAGAAATAAGAAGAGACTCAACAGGGTAAATACAGAACCAAACCATCAGGCTTTCATCAACCATCTTTCATCACACTACATGATAGATTACACTGTATTATCTTTTGCCATTTCAAGCCAACCTCTAGCAAACCACCACACCACTGTAGACGCCACACCACAAGAGCTTGACTCTACCTTGTGGGAGGTAGCAAATTAGATCCTCCTTGATCCTTGAGTTTTATGCTGCACACCACTGGCTTAGGGAGAGAAATGTCATAATTTCTAAACTGTACTGAAAAGTTATCTGACCTACAGTAAATGCTGTGTTTCAACCCCAGCATTCTTCACAGTCATGAGTTTTATTAATTCACATATCCACAGGATCCACAGGATTCTGCTGTTGGCGACTGGGAGCTGCCCAGTATATGTCTCATTATGCTCTCCTTCAGCGTATCCACTTGCCTCTTATTAAATGCATTAAGATGGGTGTGGAGTAAGGTATTTTGCACTTGATTTTTGCCTGCCCAATACAACTGCTGGGTTTCCTCTTGCTAATGACAAAAGACAGCCAATTTCTGCAGAAACGTTAATGTGTTTACACACGCAATGATTTATGGCTGATAGAATGGAGTTATTGCTACAGGGAATCAAACATCATCTGGATTTGTGAATGAATGAATTGTATAAACTAGTTTGATTTTGTTAGTGAGGCTGCAAGGTGTTCATCAGAATAATTGCAGGGTGGCAGATAAAAAAGAGGAGGGTGAATATACAGTAGTCTAAACAGAGGCTCAAGCCTTACTCTGCATTCAGACTGATTGTAGCAGCTGTTGGGTGCGGCCCAAATTGTATCTCAGCATAAGGCAGGACATATGGCAGTGCTCAGACATGCTTGGCTTTGAGGAGGAGATAGGACCCAAAGGACCAACTTCAGATGGGTTTTCATATGGACAAACAAGGGAATCAGGTGACTGGTCGTTTCAGAAAATTTATGGCCAGAAACCTGCGAGCTAGTTGAAGCAGACAACTCAAGTGTACTGTTAATCACTGCCACATATATTCAGCGCTCACCCGCAGCATTCACCTGTAGGATCTAGGTTGCCCAAAGGGATAGTTATCGTCAGTGAGTCAGGTGCCAAATACATGTTCTAACTCATATAACGTGAGTTGGCTGACTGAAATGTACTTCCAACAACTCCTACAAAACAGGAGGTCCTATCCTTATCTTAAATAGTACAAAATAGTTTAATGTTATCTTGGAAACAACAGAAACACGGCTGAGACTGACTGACAGCAAATCTCAGTCCCTGCCTGAAAAGCTTGTAGCCATCCATGTAAGGCAGTATTTTTACTGAGAAGTTCTCAGGTGTGAGTTCAAAAAGAGTGAAACAGTGAAACCTCTGGAGAGAAGTGTTAACAAAATAATGAAAAACATCTCTAATACAGCTACAATCCCTCACTGGGAGGTAGTATGGAAAATATTTGTCTGCTGTGAGTTTTTTGTTTTTTTGTTTTGTATTGGGTGGAGAAGGTCAGTCAACATCTGGGCTACAGCTCCAAGGGGAGATGTATTGGTTTGGCATTGCTCAGCTAAGCTTGTTGTGAGGGCTAAATGTCACTTGCTGCAACTGGGCTGATGCTGGCGCCCTGCTGCCTCCCTGGGGGGTTGATGGAGATTCAGGCATTTTGCTTCCCAGATTATAGTTCTCCAAAATATAATACAGTTTCCATTCATTACTGAGCACAACTGCATGCTGGTTAGGGAGAGAAGTGTGAGTGCATTTTGAATGTATGTGGCATGTACCTTCAGTGTTCTACACATCATCTGTCTCATTCATTTTCTTGAGTAACCCACAGAAAATAAACACATGAATAAAAGAAGAAAATATGAATGGTTTAATGGACAGTTTTGTTGTACAGACCAAAATATGGAAAAACTTTTCCAAATGATTGCACCATCGAGTCTCACTGGTTGGCATATTAGTAGTTATTTTAAGACATATTGGTAGCTTTGTAATTACAGCTTAAGATGGTTGGTGACATTGTTTTCAGTTGTGTAGAACTTTCTGAAATGCGGTCACACAAATTTTTCTATTTCAAATTTTTTTACTCATAAAGACAATGCTGATTCTTGAAACTCCCAATCTCTGGTCATGAAAAAGAGCAAGAGTAAATAGCCTGTCGTTGTTGATGATCTCTTAAGTCAAAATCTATTTATATAGTCTGATATCACAGATCCCAAATTTTCCTCAAGGGGCTTCTAAGTCCGTCATACTATAATAGGGTGGTGGCTGATGTAATATGCTGCCACCTAACAACCATCTAGATGTTCCTTTGTAGAGGAGGGTTACCTCTGCAGGATTAAATGGGTAAGCCTATGTTGCCTGTACAGGACTTTAGAAGGCGCAGCCTCATTTAACATGCATTTTACATGTATGTACCAATACTGATGTTCTTAATTTTAACCATATGCTAATTGTGCTAATTTGATTCTTTGTGCTACGTCAGTGTGGTTCTGAGCTCTGTACCAGTTGCATCTGAGTCATTCTTGTCTTTCTCTCCCTCTGTCTCTGAACGCTGCTTGTAATTTGTGGCCTCTTGCATACGCATATTTGTGGAAATAGAGCAGCCTGTCGAGCATTGTGTGCAGTTAGTAAGCCTAATAGCTAAACAGAGGTTGGTTGAGTGAAAAGTACAATCTTTGAAATGTTTACAGGTGTTGGTCTGATGATGGACTGAATACTGTTTATTTATTGCTTTAAACTGCTTAAAGTGCTTGATTGCTTCGAGACAGACGCTCAAAGCTTTAGGTGACAAAAATGTGAAACATATCAGTGTCAGTAAAGCAAGAGATTTTCTCAGAACTGATCTTATAGGTTATACCTATATTTCTCACATGCCCAGTCCATGTCAAGCTCTGGCTGTTCAGGACAAACAGTGTTGCTCTCAGTATTTCAACATCATTCACACATTAATTTCAGCAGTAGGCATTTTCGATTTGCCCACTGCTCAACAAACCTTTCCACATTTCTAGCCATGTGCTAATGATGACTTGCTCATAAGCGTCATGGGACGATTATTCTGTTTATGCTCTATAGCCTGTAATTATATCTGATAGATTAAATGCTGAGAGAGGTTTGATTGTCTTTAGCAGTGAGAGAAATTACATGTAAGCTGCGTAATGAATGTGCTGGTTAATCCTATCAAAGGCATGGAAAGCACATAGATATGAGTAGTGTTGACTGTGATGTAGGAGGTTATCCATCCATTATGAAAATGTGTAATTGATTGTGTGTCATGGTGATGATTTAATGTCTTATGGATGATGGTTTGATTTTGTTCTTTATGGATTATTTAGAAAAGAAAGAGAAATAGGTTCTTCTCATCTTTGCAACAGTTTTTTAGCTGTCTGGCAGAAATGGTAACATAGGGTATGAAAATAGAAAGACTGTGCAACAATCAACCTTAACTGAACCCAAATCACACACCTTGAATGTCACGTAGTGCTGGCAGACACACCCCCTTCAGCTTCTAGAGAAATTGGTCCACTGTGTCCTAGTTACCCTTGCAATTCTTCACATAGGATATAGGTACTAATCCAATAAAACCCTGACATAGTAAGCCGCTTTTGATTTTTCTTTAATTAGTATGGTATGGTATGGTTTAGTATAGTATAGTATAGTATGGTATGGTATGGTATGGTTTAGTATAGTATAGTAATAATATAGTAGAGCTTGAACTCACACAGTAGCAGTACATGCAAACACATAAATGTAGACCTAGTAGTCATTTTTTACATAGTTAATTAATAAATTACTTATTAATGTATCTTTTGATTCTTGTATTCATTTTTACTTCAGTTTCATTGCCCCAGTGCTTTTGCACACAACCTACGGAACTTAAAAATTGATTTAACCCGCTTCCTTATTCATCAAGTCCTTTTTACACAGAGCAGAAATCATGTTGACATTCTCTCTCAGCTCTCAAGTCGGTCCTATGCAATTCATTTCTTTGTTCCCCATCTTTCACTAGGTAGCCTGGAAAGAGTAACCAAGTCTTTCTTAAGCAAGGCCCAAAGAAATCAAAATGGGAAAATGTGTAGAAATTGCAAAACTGTCAGTCACATACACAAGCATATATTGAAAACCACAAACCATAGACGGAATGTGAAACATGAGTCCTGAATGTAATTGGCTGGCTAAGGTAAAAGCATTTGACACCTGTTGGTGCTTTTCTACAAAAGGCTTTATAAAGAGAAGCCACATGTAGATGCTTCCTTTTACTTTCTGTATAACAGTCTGGAGCATGTGGGGGTAAAATATGCTTTGCACAAACCCATCATGTTTGGATAATTACAACTCACCAGTCCTCTGAATTGGTATCATAACTGCTAGATTTAAAAGAAAGGGGCATTGTAGCTTCATTACAGCCTTATAAATAAATCAGTATTATAATCATCACCAGTATTAAGGGATACAACACTTTGCTTAATGGCTCTAGCACATAGTGTTAAATAATCGATTCCAAACAAGCCAGTGATGAAGCCAGTGATAATCTATGGTGGTATGTAGGGTAAAAGAGTCAAAACACCCTTTACCAAGCAGACAGTGATAAACTCCAATGCACATACGCAAATAATTGGCTGACAGAAAGCAAGCACACACAGTGTCTGTCCTTATTCAGACCTTGTTTTTCTCATCTCTAAATCTTCTCCAACTGCAGAGCATAGAGCAGTATCTACCCTCTGTTTCTTTTTGTGCATCTTTGTCCTCCTCTGCCTCTCTTGCTTCCTCACAACGTTTTCTTTCATTGATTATATCTTGACTTTACCAGCCCTCCTTTTGCTTTATTGGCATTAGTGTTATACTGCATTAGCTGGGGTAAACTAGTGCACATATCAGTAAACATGTATTCCACTTGTATGAGTGTGTGAGCTGCTCTAAGAGCAGTAGTTATGAACTGTTAGCAGCTGCTTATCTGCTTATCTGTGAATACAACAAGTTAAATATGAACTATTATTTGGTGTACACACACAGTAAAGTACAAACCCTCCAAACAAATAAACACCAAATGCAGTAGAAGTACAGATGCTCTCACACCAGCCTCCATACAGAAGATCTGCAGGTTAGTGTGTGTGTTGTTCCTCACCTTGTCCAAATGTGTGTGACTCCCCCTCCTCCACTCCAGTTGTCTCTGCTGCGCTGTCCCTCATGTAAATCCACTTCTTTCATAGAAACACTCCACATCTCATTCCTGTGTGCGCATGTGTGTGTGTGTGTGTGTGTGTGTGTGCGTGTGTGCGTGTGTGTGTGTGTGTGTGTGTGTGCGCGCGTGTGCGTGCGTTATGTGCAGGTGTACCGCAGGCAGGCGTCAAACAGACTGGCAGCGTTGGAGGAGGTAGCAGAGGGGAGGACAGCTTCTCACCAGAGGGAGATCCTTCACCTGCAGAGGCTGCTAAGAGAAAGACAGGAGGCTGAGGAGAGACTACTGCAGTCAAAACGGTAGGAGGGGAGAGAGGAGGAGAGAGAGAGGGAGGAGAGAGTGGAGGAGAAATGGTAGGAGGCAGCCAGGCAGAAAAAGGGAGGAGGATATGGAGAGAATGTGTGAATGAGAGGACGAGGACAAAGAATGAGGCAATGATGTGTGTAGCTTAAAAAAAGGAGGGAGGCCAGAGGCAGCGAGAGGCAACAGTAAAGTGTGAGTGGAGACGGAGCAGGTCACATCAACAACTACTGATTAGAAACAGAAAGTGATGTCTAGACTTATAGATTGGTTTCAAGCTTTTTAAAATCATCGTCTTTTTTTCTTGAATTGTTTGCCTCAACATTTCAGCAAGACCACACGTGACCACAAAACACTAAAGCTCCTTTGATTATCATCTGATTTTACCCTATCATAGATGTACATCACATACATTTAGGGTTAAAATAATAAGGAATAGCAGTACAGAAATGCCAGAGATTTTCCTTGAGTTAATTCAGGAACCGTGTTGCAGTTACATAGTTTGTCCAACAGACTCCTGACATGTTAATTTTTCAACTGGAAAATCTTTTGCCCAATGCATTCTCACAGGTCCTTAATGACCAAATTTAAAGCTGCTACAGTTATAATCAATATTTCTATATTATGTATGTAAGAGGGGTTTGCAGGGATGAACCCACAGATGATCATCACCTGACTCTGCAGTTTCCCTCAACTCCAGTGAGTTTTATTGATTTAGTTTTACAGCCTGCAACTTTACTTTTGAATTACTCTCACCACTCTCATCAGTTTGATTTCCAGCTGCAGCTATTTTAAGCAAAAAGCTCTGATAAAGCCACTGTATGCTTCATGCTCAGCCCCAAGTGAAACACCAACAAAGTTAGCTATTAGATGGTGAACATAGAACAACAGTATTTAGCAGTTAATCCACAATCTTTCTCTAACTTTAACCGAGTACTGCCTCAACATGACCATAAAAAAGTTTTATAACACTGTCACTACAAATGAATATTGCACTGCAAGATGATCTATACTGACAAAAAACAAATACATTCTCTTTGAAGATTTTACTGACATGTTCAGTATCAATGCCATTGTTACTTGCCACATACGTAAATTAACAATATATCTTCAATACATTTATAGAAACCGTAATCCAGTCACAAATATGTTTCGTACACAGTGTACATGCTTTTGCGGTTTAGTTGTATAGAAACAACATAATCATCATTGTGTGTTTACAGTTTACAGTATATTACAGTTTATTTAATATAATGGCAATTTGGCTTCACACAACACAGCTCAACCCATATATATATATACGTGTGTGTGTGTATGTATGTGTTTTGCACAGTTTCTATCTTTGTACAGTACATTCCCACTCTCATTGTTGGGTTCAGGGGACAGATGCTGACATCTCTACAAAACTGTGGACTCAGCAGATCACATAAAATTCTCTCTCCACACTGAGTCAGTTAGCCCCCTCATGACCAGCCATTTCTACCAGTCCTCCAGTCCTCACTGTGTATTCTCATTCACAGACGCTGTATTGTTGGGGGATGAACAATCAAATCTGTTTTTCAACAGGATTCGCATAAGTAGTGCCTGAAACATTATGTTTTGGAATTACAGAGAAAGAGCCTCCTGCTATGCCAAACAGTATAACTTAATGGGGAATGATTGGTTTTGTAAATCTGTTAATATCAGACGGAACATTTTATACTGTATATGGTGTATTTTTGTATACAGTGACTTTTTCTTGTATTTTGAGATAGCACTTGAGGCCAGTATGTCAAGATAAAAAGAGAAGAGCAATCTAGTAAATGAAGTCTGCTTGTTAACGATGATAACCCTAGACTATTGCATTAAGCTAATTGAATTGTCCTGGTGAGGGAAGCACTGAATTTAGCAGAATAGTTGCAACTCTGTATGCAAGGACATGGCTGTAGCATGTGACACAGAATGATTTGAAGTGGCAATGCTGGTGTCTTGGTAATGGGAGACATGAAAGAATGAAGTCGTATAGCCAATAATTTGAGTTATGGCTGATTTTCAGGGAGAGATTATTTTGAGATATTTTTACTGCCACAGAATGACACCCTTGAAAAACCCAGACGGGTACTTTGTTGCTCCTGAAACAACCTACCACTTCCCCTTTATTCCCCTGTTAGTATGGCTGTTTTTAGCTCAGTCTCTGGGCCTGCTGCCTGCTGCTATCAAATGAAAGCTAGCTAATCAGATTGTTAGAAGATCCTGTCCTGCTCTGCCCTGAGGGCATCTTAATGACAAATCACACACACACACACACACACACACACATACACACACACACACACACACACACACACGCGCGCGCGCCCGCGCTACTAACCTACTGGCTCTGCCACACCACAATCCACTGCACTGCAAAACATGCATCATTCCCTGGATCATGTCGGTCATTCTGATGCATGTGGTTGAAGCCCTGACTCACCTCCAACCTGGTACAACAAAAGTGTGAAGTCAGTGTAGTATTTGTGAGCTCCTACCCGACCTGTGGTGCTGAGAATCCAGGTTTCCCCTGTTAAACTTGTGGAGGTGAGAAGTCAAACTCCTCACCCTCATATAGACAACATTATACTTTTTTTTCTCTCTGATCTAATGCTTTGTATTCTGCCCATGCACCAGTAGCAGAGATGCTGATAGGTTGTGATTGCCGTCTGCCTGCTGAGTTCTGCGTACCCTCCAGGGAAGCAGTGCTGCCTGAGACTTCCAGGAGCTCAGGAGGGGATTGAGCCTTCAGATCACTTTTTTCCCCACCAAAAGCAGGAAGATCTGTATATATGAGCAAAGAGTGATTTTCACAAATAGCTGAAGTTTCTCATGTGTCTTCATTCTGACAAATGGCTCAGCTTTCATTTGATTTCTTTCAACAGTCAGCTGGCTGAGGACATGATTATATAATTAATTTGCAGATTATTAAGAATTTGTTTAAAATGCATGTGTCACATTCAGGAGGATATGCATGAATTTGAATGGGTGGGATAGAATGAGTATTTGTATGAAGGATGCATGATAATTAGGTGAAAAGGATAGAAAGGATTAAGAACACAGAGAATTGTTTGAGAATAGGTTTACAATAAATTAAGTATATATCTGTAATAGTTTTTTTAAATTTTGTTAGAGATGTAAAATATGAGTTGATTCCATTTATAATTGATGAAAAATATGATTAGTAAGTATAATGTTTGTGAGGGAAAAATCCCCAGTCTTAAATACAGGATGAACTTGTTTTAATTCAGAAATTTTAACAGCTCGGGGAAACACTGATGCAGTCTTAATCTCTCCTGTTTCGACACACTGGAAAATAAGCAGTGTAAACTGCAGACATTATTTTTAATGGCATACACACTTGGAACCTCATGCATAATTAATGCTAAAGCCTATGAATGCAGATAAACACATTTTAGTTTTACTCAATTATCCCTTGGTTTCCCATCAGATTCAGGAGTGGCTCTGAGGCTGCTGTAGCTCCAGCAAAGCAGAGACAATAGGTTGGAAGAAAGGCACAGGTGCAATTTTCCATGTGAGAGTCATGTTATAACTTGTACGTCCTTGTACCTTCAGTAGTTTGAAGAAAACATATAATGAAATGCATTACATGAAATTGACAGTGATGGGTGGTGATTTCTGTATATGGCGACCTTTGTAGAAGTAGCTACTATGTGGTTTGTACTCATTACTCTCCAGTCTCTCTTGAGGCTCAGCTCACAGAGATAATCCATAATCCATTTGTAGAGCTGCACCAGGATGCCATTTCTTAAACCTAATGAAATAATCAATTGTTGATATGTTTGTTGCTCATAGTGTTACAGCTCAGTTCATCAACACAAAGTTTTTGTTTTTCATGATAAAACAGAAGTCACATTTGAACACACTGTATGGAGAATAAATTCTTTTTTGATTGTCTAATGCTAGTGCTAGTGTAGTTCGCTGTGGTTGTCTCACAGACAGACCTGCATTATAAACCCCACGGCTCAGAATAACACTGATTAATGTTAGTGTCTGGGGCTGACAGGGCAACGATGGTGAGGAAGGAGTTCTTCTGTCGTAGACTGATAGACCAAATCCTGAGATGGCTACTTCTTACTGAAGCTATAATTGTAATGGAGATTACTGGGTTGGTGGAGCTGCTGCTGAGCCTTTCTCTATAGGTCAGACTGCAGCTGTGTGGCCTGGTGGTCACCGTAGCTATCCCATCAAATGACTAACACACACACACACCTACACACACCTACCTACTGAGTTTTCAATCTCTTACTGCTGCAAGGTTTATTTTGTTATTCTGTCTGAATATTCTGTCTGTCTTCATCGGAAACAGTGATGAGTGTGGTTGCCATGGGTAACACATTTGTGCATGCAGTTTTTGGTTGATGGTAATTAACAGACGGTGAAGTTTGTGAGGGTCTTTACTCAAGGAAAACAAAGGACAAAATGCTTTACAGTCCATCACCCAAAAAAACATCATTAATTAAAGATGATATCATTTTCTCTAAATGTTTTCAAGATAAGCTTGTTGTCTCAGAGTGGATTAAACTCCATCAACGACCAATGTAAGTAACATTTCCGTATCACTTTCAACACAGCATAAGTTTAAATTGAACGCCATCGGATTAACACAAAGTCTGTAGCAGCGCAAGTTTACAGGCAAAGAGAAACATAGAGAGATTGAATGCAAATTTTGTACCACCTTCTAAGATCACTGTAATATATTTATTATCTCAATAATTATCTTCAATAAACTAGGGAACACTGAAAAAGCCCATTTTAAGGTATTAAGGAGCTCAATCTTCTCATATTAGATCAGTATATAGGAACTATTTTCTCTTCACCGCGTGACCGGGCAAATTAAGTTAAAAAAGCTTCTTACCATGACACTCTGACCAACATTCGCTCTGTTCATCCATGTGAACATTGTGAATGAATAAAATAATAATTGGCCAAAAGTTAATAATAATTTAATAGTGAGTGAATTAATTAAAAAAGAGTTCCAACATCCTGTCATTCAATCCTTATACATGAGATAACTACTTTAATAAGTACAGACTGTAGTGGTTTTCCTCGCTGCCTGCAAAGATATTTGGTCATAAACCAAAAGTACTGGACAAATTAAAATTTTGATCTGATGTTGGAGCTAGATGACAAGTAAAGGGATCATTAAAATGATTAAAATTCATCCTGAGTGGACACCAGCTTTTATGACAGTCCATCCTCACTTCACTCAAACCACTAATAGTAGTACTAGGATACGTTGTCTGGTAACCATAAATGTAAATGTACAAAATGTCTTGGCAAACATCGTGTGACAGATATTTCCCTGAATAAGTGAAAACTTCGACCTGCTGTTGGTTTTGTGTGAAAAGTATTGGTATCTCGGGATGATTAAATCATTAGGATTCATCCTCTGGGAACAATGAATGTCTGCACAAAACTATAACCAACTGACATCCATGCAATGTTCTCTCCACTATAATTAGAGAGACCAGACAGGGCAGCTGGTTTGTTCAGTTGCTGACGTATGAACAGCGTAGGACAGAGGAACTTTAATGCATCAGCCATTACAACAGTAACAACACACACAGGTAATTACGTGCTGTCTCCTTGGAGCTGTTATTCCTTTCTTTTCATCATTATCCCTCCTTCTTCTCCTCTCTGTATGAAATAGCAGGTTGTTAGTCCCCCAACATGCACATACTGGTCACGTTTTTGTTTTACTTGGACTTTGATATAGCAACCAACAAGCATAGATATAATGACAGGTAGCACATGAGCAGCATTAATGGACTGGTGTTTGAATTGATCCTTTACTGTAGAAGCAGAGAGGAACTTAAACAACAGATCTCTGACAGGGACTCAACAAAACTTCTTAAACTCACAAATGTATTTATTCCTGTTATGGCTAACTTATCTAATGGTGTCACATAAGGTGTTCCCTTCTGGAAGGGTTTAACTAAGAACTAAAAAAATCTTACTCTTAGTTAAGTTTAGGTTAAGGTAACTTTTGCTCATGGTTTAAATTGTGGTTAGGCAGAATAACAAACTGGTTTTGCTGAGGCTAAAATAATTATTAATGTGACATTGTTTAATAATGTTGACATGGGTCACATTGGTGGGACCTGAACACAGATTTTTCTTCTCACCACAGACAGACTACATTTGAATTTTGAGACATCAGTGTTTATTTTATAACCAAACTCAAATCTCATCACATCTGTCATTGAGCTGATTAGGCTTCATATCTCTTTTAAAACGTTGTTCTGGAAGGAAACTCCAGAGAACTGTTTCATGGTTTTGAGTTTGAGTGTGCATTTCCAAGTCAGAGCCTTTAACAATCACTCTACTCTGACAGTTATTCCCATATGATCTGAATGCAGTGTAACACCCTGTCTGAGCCCCATGATTGCTGCTTTATATAGAGACACTCCACTTTTTCCTGCATGGTGCCTGGTGAGTTCACTTGATCGAGAAGTGCTCTTGTGCTTTAGCTGAATGACGCTTTCTAACATCAAGGTGAGTGTTGTTTCCATCAGACACTGATTTTTTAAGAAAAAGCTTGGTGTGTCCGTGTGCGTGTGTGTGCGTGTGCGCGTGTGCGTGTGTGTGAGAGAGAGAGAGAGAGCAGGAGATGTGTATGAGCTTTAATCCAATCCACCGTCAGTCAAAATTGGGAAAGGAGATGAATAGTGAATCCCAAAGTACTTTTAGTTTTGTGCATCGATAGATGATAAAAGTTTGAAATGGAGTTGTGTGAGCTACTTGAGTCAGTGTGTCCCCATGATCCCTGCTCACTACTACTACATCCACACTTACTGTACCTTCACTGTATTAGTGCTACCTCAGTCTGTTCTCCGTCTTTGCTTTGCTAACCAGGTGTTCTCAGAAACTACTTTTGTATTTTCATTTTACTTATGTCACCCAAACAACTCGACCAACTGAGCAACTTCCTTGTCCTCTCTTCTCTATTTGCTCTTCCAGAGAAGTAGAAGAGGAGTTGGAGGTGGTGTGGCAGGCAGCAACCAGGGAAAACCAGCAGATGAAGGAGACTCTTTTGGACTCGAGACTCACTGCGGACCTCTACGGTTGGCCCGTTTCTGGCAGTGCCTCTCCTAGCTGGCCTTCTCAGGCTCCAGATGAAACCACCTCATCCACCCAGCATCATCATGGGCCTCCCCTCTTCTCCTCTTATCAAAGCCCTGTGCTTCAGAGAAGGTCCGTATTTAAATCTGACTCAGACCACCCAAACAACTCCTCGGATGAAAAGCATAAACATGGGCTGGATTTCTATTGCTAAAACCTTTTAGAGCCATGACACTGTAGGTGTGCCAGTCCATTCATATCAGGAAAGACAACTGGGCTTTTACAGTAGACCAGTTTCAGTCAATCTAGAGATATACAGTGTGCCAGCTTGAGTTTTTTGAGTATTCACAGATGAATAAATTGTAAAGTTGCACCATATTCTATTACAAACCCACAACAATTTTAACTACAGTGTAGTTATATGTTTCTGTTATCTATCTGGTGGAAACAAATACTGTATGTACATTTAAGTGGATGCAGTGGATATTAAGTTAAGGTCACTCAACTCAAATCAAGAATGAAAACTTCATTTGAACAGAAGGATTGCAATAAAACAAATAAAACATATCAAACGCTGAAAGAATAAAACGGGGGGCACAAAATGACTTAACAACACGGTTCAGTTTTGACCAAATATGCGTCGCCAAATATACCTGACATGAGTCAGAAAGACTTCATGATTTCATGAACAGTCTGATTTCCAAAGATACATTTTTTATGTTTGTCTTTATAAATTAGTCTCAGGGTTTTATAGACCATTTCAAGTGTAATAGATTAACAAGTGAAAGCAAAAAGACTTGTAATATATATAGCCAATGTTGCCATCTGCTGGACACATGTAGTAATGGTATTAACATTGCCACAGTAGCAATATTACATGGTACAGAGTGGCTGACAGAAAAACTACAGGTACACTAAGTGTGTGTGTGTATGTGTGTGTGTGTGTGTGCGTGCATGCGTGCGTACTCGTGTCTTCTAAATCCTGAGGTCAAGTGTAACATAAGTCATGTCATCTGCAAACAGGAAATTAAACTGACTTGTTCAAACTGATCAAAATGACATTAAGTGAGTTCTCAGGAAGAGATTCTATTAATGGTATTTCAAAGGAATTTGATTGTTTTAAAAATAATAATCATAGAACAATAGAGAAAAAGTGTTAGGGTAAAACAACTGTATACAGATATATTTCTACATGCTTGTCTCAAATCTTCTTTTTCTTCTTCTTCTTCTTCTTCTTATTATTATTATTATCATTATCATTTTCATTATTATTATTATTATTATTATTATTATTATTATTATTATTATTACCCTTGTTAACTACCAGTTAACATTTTGAGGCATAGGTGTAATTTACTGTGTAAATAATAAAGGAGACTTTTCGTTGATCATGAGCTTCATTTGTTTTCTCTCTCACTGACTCAAAGCCAGCGGGTTTTTTACTAAGAAATAAAGATACAACACAGGTTTTTCTGTGACTCACCTCCTTGATACGACCACACACCTGCTGGATTAGACTGAAACCACGAGGCAGAGGACTGTCTGTGTACAGATGTACCACAAATCCCTGCTGACGAACACAGAGCAGGGTGACGGCAGTGCAGTGGCTCAGACATGTGTGATAGCTGTTATGGGATCATGGATACTCCTAATACTCGGTGTAAGGGTAGAGTGTGCAGCTTGCCAGCAAATCTACACAACCTACAGTCAGGTGGAAAATATGACCAACAAATCAGTCAGCCAAATTATAGCATTGAGCTCTTGTTGTCAGCAAGAAACATACACACGTGTTCTTTCGTAAACTGCAATAAAACGAGTAACGTCATCCTGACTACTGTGTGTCTGCCCTCCATACACACATGTACAACTTGACCCTGATACTAACCACACTCAGACCAAACTGCTGAAACTGAGGTTTATTTATTTATTAATTACTATTATCAATATTATAATTATCACGTCTGCCTGTTTTTTTTCTTTTCTTCTCTCCTACACTCGCCCCATAAACAACATTCAACATAGTTTTTGCCTTTATTCGGGTAGAGACTGTAAGAAAGTGTCAGGACAGTTGGGGAGAGAGAGGGGATGACATGCAGCAAAGGGCCATGGGTCAGACCCCTGAAACAAAAACTACATCTGCCAGAGCTGAAACATCCAGCACACTGGAGCATGAAAAAATAGATCATCTTTAAAAGATATTTGGACTCCAAGCAGTGTGTGTATCCAACTGTGTACTTTGTTTGTTCTTCAATGGAGAAAGTGTACTGTTTAAAACATCATTAATCCAACATTGTAATAACTTCATGACCTGTGTAAGACACTCGAACATTGTCAGTTTCATTGGCCTGTACAGTATATCTAATAAACCAAAAAAACGAAGAAAGGCAGGATTCCCATCTGATAATTCTCCGCCAGCTGAACTCTTATAATGATGTCAGTCACTATCTGAGATATAGAAAACTCTGATACCAGTACAATAACCCGTAAGAGAAACTGTAGTTGGGCCAACTGAGGCCTAGCACTGTATCCAAATACTGCAAATAAAAAACAAAATGCAAGTTAAAGTTCAGCTGGTTTTACAAGGACATTGAATAACAGTATTTCTTACAGTAAAGTACAGCAAATAACCTTTCTTTCAGTGCCTTTGGTAACGAACTTGGCCCACTGCATCTCAACACCCCATTGTGCAACTGGTCATTAAATTTCCTCACAGAGGAAAACACTTCTGAGACCATTGTCCTGAACACAGGGGTTCCCCATGGTTGTGTTCTGAGCCCTTTGCTGTTCACCTCGATGACTCATGACTGTTGTGCCAAGTACACCTCAAACCACATCATCAGGTTTGTGGATGACACAATGGTGGTAGTTCTCATCAGCACTGATTAGAACTCAGCCTACAGGGGCGAAGTGAACCAACCTGGAGAGTGAATCTCCCCCCTTCTTTCTCTCACCACATTCTACCATAGAGAGCATCCTGTCAGAACTGTCATGCACTTACAAGGACAGACTGAATACATATACTCAGCTCTCAATGCTGATAGTATGTCATGTTTTTAAATATTATTTGCTGCTATTACCTAATGTGCTGCTACACTGTGAAATAAGTCAATGCTTCTATTATCTCCACACTTCAATACTACACTCCAGTATTAATATTTACAGACTGTTATATTGTACAATGAGTTATGTTATGATTATCTGTTGTCATCACATCATTCACTATTTGTTATGTCCTAGTTCGTCTAATTGATGTCAATCAATTGCACTGTGTGCGAGGAGGAACACAGCTCCATTCTGCTGTGCACTGCTGTCTGAATGACAGTGAAGTTCACTTTGACTTTGACTTTTGACTTATACATTTACAAATGCACATCACTGTTGTGGTGCTCTCTGTAAAAGAACTGTGCTGTAGTTACTGCTGGACTTAAATCTCACCACTACTCATTTCTAATTATAAATCAGAGTACGTTTCTCTGGTAAGGATATGAAAATCCGTTGGTACCCATCATCTTTTTACACAGAGCCATGAAGTGAAGAAATTCTCAGCCAAATGCCAAGCCTGTTGTGATATCAAATGAGTATCTTTCTCAGACTGGTCAAAGCTCCCTCAAGGTCACAAAAACATTTACATCTGTTCAGGAGGCGCTTGACAGAAAAGTATCAGCAGGTCAGAAGGACTGCTGCAAAAACATGTGTAGGAGGGGATCAGAGCTCCCCCTTACTTTTTTCCTTAAACATGTATCTATATATACTATTTAATTTTAGAAAAAATGAATTGAGTATAGGAACTCATAGGTGAACTGTTATGCCAACATTTGCTTTTGTCATTTTGCTCATAGAGGAGATTGTGTCTTCCTCTTCTCTCCAAACCGAGTCATGTCCCACCTGCTGTCACCCAGTTACGGTTCTGGATCACCTGACTGCTCTTGTCACCAGCCACCAGCAGAGGGCAGCTTTGCACTGTTACCTACCAGGTAATTGATATATTACCTATATTGCAGCTTTTCCTGACAACTTATTACCTGTCAGAGTTGCCGATAGCTCCACAGACTTAAGGCATCACTGTTTAGCTCAGACTCACCTTAAAGAGTCATAAGTATACAGGAAAACTTCATCTAACCACTCGACCTCTGAGGCTGGAGTTTGGTCTTCAGGTTAAGTGGCCTCATGTGATTTGGCGAGGTGTTTCAGAATATTTGCACCCTTTCTTCTACATCTTATGAGACGAAATATTTTAAAACCTGCTCAAAATCCAGTGACTGACACAAAAAACACACCTCCGTTCATTTTACAATGTTAACAATACAAGTTAGAAAATATCTATTAACTCATATTAAGTCCAAATGATACAAAGACTGTTGGCTAGAGAGCAAAAAAAGCAGTTACTTTGATTTGTTTATCTAAGTTGAAGCAAAGTGTTGTTACTGCCCCGCCCACCACTCCAGTGAGCGTAGAGGGAGATCTGCCTCTCTGCTCAGATTAACCTTTGATCAATGAGTTAAATGTTGCTCCAGTGTCAGCTTCAGAGTCAGTGTAAATAAGCTGCAGTGTGTCTTACCTGTCCTCCACAAAGAGGTACTGTTCTATTTCAGTGTGCTACCTTACAGCAAGTTAGTTTTGATCAGTGTTGGTTGTTTTGTTACTTAAGTCTGTTTTTTTTAGGTGCATTTGAATTCAGTGATATTGATTGAGGTTATTTTGATTGTCACTTTATTTAATTGATCAGCTCTAACAGGAGGTTCCTGGAGGTCCCCAGTAAAAAGGGGAATAATTAATTTTCATTATAATTCCATGCTTAAGAAACAAAATGACAGAATGTATGAATATTTTAGTCATGGGTTTCAAACACTTTCTTTTAATAAGACATCTAAAAGCAAGAATCTTATCATATCGGGGTACATGGTCTAATTTGTGTCAGTTTGAGGGTCCTTGATGCTAAAAAGAGATTAGAGAATCAACTCAGGACTTTTGACAAAAGAGCAGTGTCATTGACCCCTGTTGGTTGTATTGTCTGTGGTTTTGTGTTGGTTTAGATGTTGGTTGTTATGCTGTAGGAAAAAGAATAGACAAGTCTTTTATATATATATGTGTAGCCTAATTTATACCCACCCTCATTGGGCATTATAACACGTAGTATTGCAACTGATCAGAGCTGTTTCATCCACTGTGCATGAATGGTTGTAAAATATTGCTGTTTCACCTCTTCATGAAATAACTAGAAACAAAGGTCACATGGACTCCTCTTCATGCATGTAATTTAATTCAGCTGCAGGAACTTTGACACAGTATGAATGGAGGTGAGAGGTAGATAGTAGGAAAACTCCTGAAGTTCATTGACTCTGTATTTTCAGATTTTACTTATGAGGCATGAAGTGTAATATAGGTGACCCTCATAAAAACTCACGCCAACACATGTTATGTAACAGAATGAGAGATGCAGCCTCCGGGCTGATACTATCAAACATCTGTGTGTTGTAAACAAGTTCTACAGGAAATGCTCCTACTTTTTTATATTTAATATTTTGTTGTCTGGTAAAATTCTGACTTTGCACGCTTCGCACAGGACAAAATGAAGACGGACTATTGTGTAGAGAAGAATGGTATTCGAGGAGTCTCTTTTGTAAGTACAGAAGAAACAGCAGCTTCCAGCAGAACATTCCTGACCACATGTTGCTTTTCACTTCCTGAGATCTTTTTCCTTTGCCCATTGTCTCTCCTGCATCTACACTCCCTCTCTACTCTCTGTTTCTCCGTTCAACTCTGTACGTCTGATTCTCTGACTCTGTCTCTTCTTATTTCTGACTCTTCAGGCAGTAGATGGTGTCAGGTGGAGAACTGGATCTGAGGTCTCCAGTCCAGGGCATGCTGATATGGACAACAGTAAAGTACCCCACCCTTCCCCTTTCAGAAAATACCACCAGAACCTTCAGACTCTCAAACCCATCCGCTGGTCCTCCTCACAGTCAGTCTCATTGTTGGCATACTTTGTCTTTTTTGATGCACTTATCATATGATAAATAGTTTTAATATAACATTTTTACCTTACTTATATCAGGCGATGTTTCTGTGTCTAGGTCCCACCCTTTGGACAATGCAGGTTTCCTGTCCTTTACAACCTTTGCCTGGATGATGCCCATGATGTGGGCTATGTTCAGGAATAAACTGGACATGGACTCCATCAACCTGTCTCCCTTGGATGTTGCCGCCACCAGTGGAGAAAGGTATGACACTGTTTGTGTTGGTGCATGAGGGTCCAACATTTCTTTACTGTAATTTGATGCAATTGCAGCACATTTATAGACCAGGCAGATGACAAGATGAGTTGATGAAACTCATATCTGGAAAAGAATTCATGAAAATGAGAGGAAAGTAACAGCTTCATATGGGTTTTTACTCTGAGGCTAAATTGACAAGGCCAAGAATTTTGACTCTGACATGTTGGTAGAGATAATATGAGAAAAGCAAGTGCACTGTACCACCCCCTGATTGTGTGTGTTGTGCAGGCTCCAGAGACTCTGGGAGGAGGAGGTGACAAGGGTAGGCCTGGAGAAAGCCTCTCTGGTTCGTGTGATCCTTCGCTTTCAAAGAACCAGGCTGATTCTGTCCGTCATGATTGGTGTTCTCTTTATGGTGGCTGCGTTTGTGGGCCCGGTGAGTGGTATTTAGATCTTTGACTGAAGTGAAACTACCAGTACACTGTAACAATACTCCACCACAAGTAAAAGTCCTACGTTCTAAACCTTGCTTATGTGGAAGTACGCAAGGTATTATCAGCAAAAATGTACCTCTCTGAGCTTAAAACATTTAATTAAATGAAACCAACTAAGAAGTGGAACTACTAACAACTCATTGACATCTGAAACATGACCATGTGACCATGTGACCACGTCCATGCAGACACTTCTCTTGTAAACGCTCACAAGTCAAAAAGATTGAAAAACCGCTGGTTTAATCTTTAACAATGTGCTGTATTTTATGGACACATAAAATTTTGCTAAAATCTTAAACTGAAAAGCAACTACCAACTATATAGCCATGTTATAAATATAGTGGAGCAGAAAGAACAACTTTCTCTGACACATAGAACAGTAGGAGTAAAAAAGGAACATAAAAGCTAAGTGAAATAAAAAGTACCTCAAAACTGCATTTAAGTACAGTACCTGAGTAAATGTACTTAGTTACTTTACAACACTTAGAAAACACAAATTGTCTGCTCCCATACACAAATGTAATATGTTTACATATTGAATTTCCAAGAATGGAAAGATAGACATGTTTAATATAGATATTTTTAATATATGTACATGTACACATTTTCTATGGATATTTCATATGTTATAAACCCATATCTTCATATATCAAGAGCATTTATGTGATAACAATATGCCATATATTATAATTCTGTAAGGGCTGTATTAGCGTCAGTGCTGGATGGGAGTTGGTGGTAGTGTCCCTGACTGTGTAGAAATGGGTAATTAGTAACAAACAAGTTGTTCATACATTTAGGAAAAAGTTGATGTGTTTTCAAAAGCTATTCCCAAGCTGTTTTCCTGCATTGAATAATGTGTGATGGTGCAAATACTGTTTATTACTGTTTACTGTTTTATGTTACAAACCTGTCTGTCTCTGTCCTTTCAGGCTGTTATAGTTTATAAGATCTTAAACTATATTGATGACCCAGGGAAGTCCACAGTGTCCCATGGTGTTGGTCTGTCCTTTGCTCTGTTCTCCTCAGAGTTCTGCAAAGCCTTCCTCGTGTCCTTGCTGTGGGCGATGAACCTGCGCACAGCTGTCAGGCTGAAAGGTGCCTTTTCGTCAATGGCCTTTCAGAAAGTCATCTCTCTGCGGGTGCTCGGCAGCATTTCAATGGGAGAGGTACAGACTGTGTGTCACAGCAGGTGCAAGAAACACAGGGGAAAGGACCCAGCAGAGGCTCAGCTAATTTAGTTCAGTGATTTTATTTACACAAAGAGGAACAACAGCTTTCAGAACATTGAGGCGGACAACAGTCAAAACCAGGGAAGGAAGTCCAAAAAAGGCGAACAAATCCAGAAATTCACAGGAGGAATCCAAAGTCTAGTAAACAGGCAAAAGGTCAAAATGCAGACAGACAAGAACAAATAAGCAAGACATGAAGCACACAAAGGTACAAAAGTGATCTGGTGTATGTAGTGACTGCAGGGAGATTAGAGGTGGGAACAGGTCTGTGGATGGGTGCTGCTGTCAGGTACTCAGAGAAGGGAAAGTATGAGCACATCTGGCCAGTTGATTCGGGGACAGGGTCAGACAGGCCAACTGAATGTGGTGCAGAAGGCTGGCAGCTGGTCTATAGGCAAACTTTTTGCACTTTTTCTACGATGAACATATTGAAAATACATTTTGTTATGAAATATTATATTTAATTATTATTGTGTAATTTTTCATATTTTCTGTTTTGTAAGGTCTGACAGGATTAAATACAAATAAAGTTATTAATATTATTATTCGTTTTAGAATAGCAGTAGTAGTAGTAATAGTAGTAGTAGTAGTGGTTGTAAAAGTTTCTTATTCTAAACTTCTTTTTCAGAAATATCCTGTTATTCACCTACTCTGATGTAGTTCAAGCACCTTGCCCTGGCAATGCAATCGTGACAAATGTTGATTACAGTCTTTCTGTCTCTCTGTGTTTCTCCCATCCAGATGATTAATGTTTTAACCAACGATGGACACAAATTATTTGAAGCTGTACTATTTGGGAGCTTCTTGCTGTCTGCCCCGGTGCTCTTTGTCGTCTGCATCATCTACGCCTGCTACATCCTGGGCTACACCGCACTGACTGGAGTCTTCACCTACATCATCTTCATCCCCATACAGGTCTGTACATATAGTTCAATAATAGACTTTTTTTTTTTTTCTTAAGCAGTGGAAAATAAATGGTTTCATTTTTTTCATCACAATCAAAGCTAAAACAGGATAATGCAAATATCAAAAGTTATAAACAAATACATTAAACAAACTATTTATTCATTCATCATGGTTCAGTTTGGACAAAAACCTAAGGTCTACATAATGCTGTATGAAGAATAGTTGTTGCTGTGATTTTGTACAAACAGATGACTAATCTAAGTCATCTTTACTATGTTAAACAATTAAGGTCCCATATTGTTTCCTGTTGTCCTGACCAATACTGAAGTAAAGGTGTTTAAAGACTCTAACATGAACCCATATGTCTAATTTCAGAAATATGACGCAACTAGTTTGTAGAAACAAGGACAATAAATCAGAGAGTTTGTAGTTATGAAACTTCTGCATCTCACCTCTCTGAAAAACAATTTTCTTCAGTTTGATTAGCCACTACCAGGCTAATATCTCATGTTTTCCAGCTAAGTCAGCCACAAAGGCACCTCCAAATTTGGCATCATTTACTGCTCACATTGTCACTAACACTGATGTTGTTTTTTTCTGCTTTCAGGTTTTGCTGGTCAAACTCATTAACACGTTCAGGTGGAAAGCCATAGTGATCACAGACAGCCGTGTTCGCACGATGAATGAGATTCTCAACAGCATCAAACTCATCAAGATGTACGCCTGGGAGGATTCATTTGAGAAGAAGATTGCAGGTAGTGATAATTGGAAATGCAGATAGTGAGGTAGTTTAATTGGGACAATACATTTTACATTACTTCTTAAAATTAGTTTTTCAAATAAGCATGCTGCACTAGAGGTTGGAGATGAGGCTGCAGCCACATTCTCTCGCACACCTTGTGCTTTCTTTGCATTTCAGCAACTGTCCTATTTGTTGAAGTCCCTGCTGCTGTGGCTGAGTTTACGTTTTTTTGTGAGATTGTTGACCTCTGCCTCGCTCACAAGCTAGATATTCATTTAGATATTCATGACAAATTTTACTTTGATAATTTTATGGTCAGTTGAGGGATTGTGGCAGGTGGGATGTGGCGTTCATCCTCGTGTGAACATTGTTTTAATCCTGATTTATAAAAGTGAAATTGCGTGTGTGTGTGTGTGTGTGTGTGTGTGTGTGTGTGTGTGTGTGTGTGTATGTGTGTGTGTGTGTGAGTTTTTGAATATGATCTTTTTTTCATGCACACATTTTTGTATTTTGTGTGCTTGTAAAGCTTTAAATATTATTAAAAGAGGCCCTAGGTCTTCAACTGTATAAACATTTAAATGTTTAAAAGTGAAATGAATGTAATATATTAAACATCTTCATAGTGTAAACACCTTCTAGCTGTGGCTGGGGCATTCGTTATTTGCTCAAGATAACGTATGCATGCGTATAACGTATGTAACAATGTCTCTTACAGTTTTGAGGAAAAATGAGAGGAAACAGCTACAGAGGGTCAGTTATGTCCAGAATATCAACACCAGCATCACAAGCATCATCCCCACCCTCGCCACCATTCTCACCTTCATGGTTCACACCTTGCTACGCTTAAACCTCAACCCATCTGATGTGAGTACCATAACAACCTTTGCGCACTTTGGGGTTGAAGTGGTTAATAGAGGTGTGTTGCTGCATATACGTGGAGTTGCTGTAAGTGTGACATGAAATGTGTATTTAGATAATTGTCGTTCTGTTTTGTCACCAGTTATTCATGATAAATGCCACAGACAGGTGCTGGCTACTAGAGCATTGTGGGTCTATTTAAGACCAGTGTATGACCAGTGTGTTGTGGTGTCTCATACTGTTTGAGCATCATTTTTTTGTGTTGATTCCAGGCCTTCACCACCATCGCCGTCTTCAACTCCATGAGGTTCTGCCTGGCGCTGCTGCCCCTGTCTGTGAAGGCTATGGCTGAGGCTGCCGTGGCAATAAAACGACTGAGGGTAAACTGTCACTGCTGCTTTAAACTTATATCAAGGCTCTTTGGATTGTAATATCTTAACTTCCGGTGTTATATAATGATATATGAATGGCTTTCCTTCTTCAATCATCCACAGAATCACAATCAGAGTCAGAGTTTTTATTTCATCTTCTTTTATTTTAAATATAATAAACAGCATGTATGAAGTTTTCATGAGTAATACCAACCTTCTGTACAAATGAGGCTTTAATGCTTTGGTTGTTGTTTGAGTTTTAAGCTTTTTGGTAAAACTTGATTTAAAAAAGGTGTTATTTTTTATTTCACTGTATTTCTGATTTTCATAGCAGTCGGAGGCATTTTCCTCTTTGTGTGTGCAGGATTTGTCACTGCAGCTTTGAAGGCCATTGTTCACTTCAATCTCCATTTTTTTAAAAAGAGAGAAAAGCTTTTAAAAGGAATGTGTGGCTGTTTCAGAGAATATTGATGATCCAGAATCCAGAGCCGTACCTGATGCAGAGGAAAGACAGCGACTCGGCTATAGTGATGAAGAATGCTACGCTTGCCTGGACCAGAACAGACGCAGTGTCCAGCACAGACAGTGAAGTGAACGGACACAAGGCGGACGAGGTGTCCCAGGATGAGAAGACTGAAACCATGCCAACCCTGAGAAACATCTCCTTCACGCTGCCTAAGGTGTGCTTTACCACTGATAAGGATAAATTAGGTTAACTCTATTAGACTGAAGGTACATTTATAATCCGTGTTATTTTTCTGAAGGGCAAACTGCTCGGTGTCTGTGGGAATGTGGGGAGTGGAAAGACATCACTGATTTCCAGCATTTTGGAACAAGTTGGTTCTTCCTTTGTCTTTTCCTTCCTTTGATTTTATCTTTTTTTTTGCTTATAATATTTTGCCTTTTCATTGTCTACCACTCTTTTACACATATTTAAAGCTCTTTATTTGCATTATGTTATCTCTACACCAGAGTTCACTCATGGATGTTTGTTGATTTTGCTATTTTAGATGCACCTTCTTCAGGGCTCCATCACAGCTGACGGGACATTTGCCTACGTTTCCCAGCAGGCCTGGATATTCCATGGGACTGTTCAAGAAAACATCCTGATGGGGGAACCTTTTGACCAGGCCAAGTAATTAATCAGTTAACCCACATATATCATTATGACTAATTATAAGTAACTGCAGATAACCTCGACAGTTGAATATGGAAATGAATCAACTGAACACCATTTGTGCTGTTAATGTGTTTTGCTGCTGTTCCTCGTGGCTGCACGGACACCGACCATTAACACAAAGCATGAACAGGCCTTTCCTTTGAGAAATGTTTAACTTTAGAAAGTTTCTCTTATCTCTGTGAGTTAGTATCTGGCCAGGTATTCAAACAAGAGCAGAGGTCATCTCCATTATCTAACAGGACTCTCACTGGAAAACGACCCCATGCTCGCAGAGATGGCGAGAAGCAAGACTGCTGACCTGTGCACAGGATTTGATGAGTCACTGCACTTGGTTTTTATGATTGTGCTTGGTCATTATAGCTCAGCTGTAATCACCACTACACATGAAGTAAATACTGTAGGAACAGTTAGATCACCTCCTCACAGTGTTTTCTCTAACTACCCACAGAAATGCTTGTTGGCTCTATAGCGTGTGCGTTGTTTATTTCTCATAAACTTCCAGGGACAGTGTGTCTGAGCCTTTCTGCAGGAATCACATGCTATTTGTTGTGCTGCTTTAGCTTTCAGTTGGAAGCTGATCATTACAGTGTGGAACCCAGTATAGGTGAGTACAGTAAACGTGGCTGTCAGACAGTAACTGTCTCGCTTTGATTGTGCACAGATACAACAGAGTTGTAGATGTCTGTAGTCTCAGAGCTGATCTGGAGATCCTCCCATATGCTGACCAAACCGAGGTAGGAGCTCTCTCTCTCATACACTGAACTATCCAAGCTGACTGTTTTTAACGTTTTTAATCATTTATTAAAAGTGTAGTAGTATCACATCATCCTCAAGTCAGGTAAGAAACCTCCTGTGGACATGACATCAACAATTAAACACTGAAAATTAGCTCTGACTGACACTGTCAATTAAGCTAAAAATACTGTACATTGTTGTGGGAGTTGCCTCATTTTGTTCCATAATTCAGAAGCTTTATTAGCCTTTTCTCCATACTGGGGTCATTGTCTGTGGCTGGAAAGTTTGTAATGTCCAGCCAGCAGCCAAAACATAGTCATATTCTCAAGTTACAGTTTTACAGGGTCACAAGTATCTATCACTTTTATAGTGAAGTCTAAAGTCAAGTTAAAAGTTGCATGAATGAAGGTGAGTCACAAGTGTTGAACATAACTATGAATATCTTTTTAAATTGATATCATAGTCAAAATGTTCTAGTTACAAGGCGTCTTTTACTTGAGTTAAAGTTGTAATGATTCCAGGATAGCATTGGTGTTGAGTTCTGCTCTCTTACCAAATGACTCACAGTTCAAGCTAACTGTATCAGTATCACTATCTACTCATACAAGGGGTTGTAAGTAACTCTCAAAAAAGCGTTTTAAAGCGTTTGCTTATGAACAGCAGCTGCCTCATAGAAATCTGTGGCAGTTTTAAGTTAACACTACTAAGACAACTAAGAGTGCTTTATAGTCAAATCAAGTCAATTTTATCTATATAGCACCAAGTCATAATAGAACTTATCTCAGGGCACTTTTCATATAAAGCAGGTCTAAACCAGAGTCTTTAAAAATTTTATTTACAGATATCTATATTCCCTCATGAGCAAACACCTAGCGATACCCGAAATACAATCTGCAACTAACTAGTAACTATAGCTTTCAAACAATTATATTATTTCCCTCTGAAATGCAGTGCAGTGGAAGTTTAAAGTAGCATGAAGTCAGGGGACATCTGGTGGACTGATGGAGTATGGCAGGTCAGGAGATGAAGGGATGAAAATCCAAAAGGAGTTCTGCAGGCTGCAATACTAATAGTTACGGCCACTTGCAGTTATGCCCCTCCCTTGCTCTCTGCAGACAGACCCCTCTCTAAAGCTCTAAGACCTATGACCTGGGAGAGGTGAGCAGGGGCTGAGGGGAACTGAAGAGCAGACTGTGACACTATTTAAACATTAGTTGGGACAATCAATGAGCAGCTTCACTTTTACCTTTCACCATTCAACCTTGTGTGTGACCTTAATGCCAGAATTCTTTTGGATGGCATCACAGTTCCAAAAACAAAACTAAACTAAACAAAAAAAGGGAAGAGTGAAAATAGAAAGTGAAGAACAGAACAAGCTCTAAGATTACAAAAACAAGATCTTGCAGTGCATGAACCATGTTATTCAGGTCTTAGTCAAAAGTAATTAATAGCAAGTTGAACACCGGGTCTGGACTGTGACTCAGTTTTGGGTCCAACTGATGTTTGTATGTGTATTTGAAGCTGCGAGCACTTTCTTGTCTTCACTCGTCGTACACTGTTGTAAATTAGTGAAGGTGGATTTTGAGACGTGCCAGACCCTGTGGCCTGTGGTCTTAGTGGTCTTTTAGGAGTTTTGTCTGTGTTACTGGCAGATTGGAGAGCGGGGGCTCAATCTGTCAGGGGGGCAGAAGCAGAGGATCAGCCTGGCCAGAGCCGTCTACTCCAATAAAGACATCTTCCTCCTCGACGATCCACTGTCTGCTGTTGACGCCCATGTGGGGAAACATATCTTTGAAGAATGCATAAAGAATGAGCTTCAGGGAAAATCCATCATACTGGTTACACACCAGCTCCAGGTAGGAAAAGACACTGCTACACTTTAGCAGACAGTGAATATGAAATAATGGCGATCCAGTCAGAAAGTCAAACTCATCTATACTTATAGTATATTCTGGGCTGAGTTTTCTTCACTTGTGTTTTCTAGTATTTGGAGTTCTGTGACGACATCCTATTCCTGGATGACGGGGAGGTGCGGGAGGCTGGACACCACGAGGCCTTGATGAAAGCCAATGGACGCTATGCTCAGCTCATCAGAAACTATGAGATGGAGCAGTCCAAAGTAAGATTGTCACAAAACTTACTGTACAAAAGTCTCATGTACTGCAGCTCTTCTATTCTTATAAGCTGTAAAACTTTTACAAGCTGTAAAACCTTTTCCCCAGTTCATTATTGTTTAAAGTTATGACACAGATGGTTTTCTCAGTATAGCTGCTACATTATTTGTAAGTTGTGACTCAGACATGGAGAGATTTCTGGTTTACAGGATGCAGAAACATTTTAGCATCAGTTCGGCAGCATCACTGTGTTTTTGCTTATTGTTTTATAGACTCAGAAAGAGGAGGACGAGGCATCACCCCAAGACGCTGCCCAGCTGAAGGAGGTGGAGCCAAGAGAACGCACAAGCAGTGGGATAGTGAACCCAGGTAAGGAAACAAGGAAAAAATATTTGTTAGTGTAATGACCAAAAAGAGTCATACTTTGTGATGCCTCAATTCATCAGTAGAGAACTGAAAATGAGGCTGGAGTTCATTATGTAGTGGGAAGTGTTGTATGTTCTCTGTTGGAAACACATTCACATCAAGTGGCTGGCAAAAGAGCCAATATTTAACCATAAGCAGGAAAAGGTCGTAACAGGAGTCCATTCAGGTGACAAAGGGACAATGGACGACAAAAGAAAGGTCAATGTGTAAAACGAAACCAGACAGGGCAACAAACCTACAACCCCTAAGGTCAATATACTGGCAGTGTTGTATTTTTAGGGACATTTTTATGCCTTTATGAGAGTCTATGACTAACGGACTGACATCTGTGCTTCATTTCAGCATTTGACATGTCAGATGAAAAAGATGATGGGACACCTGCTGACCAGAAATGTAAGTCCTCAGCGGAAATTAAAATGTAATTGGTGTTCAGATGTAATATATTGAGTCTCCACATAGAGCTCAGGCTCATGTAGCTTCATTTTAATGTGGAAGCCTAAAAGATGAAGCGTGCACATGTGAAGCTGCCAGTCTGCTTCAACAGAAGAGCCTGTTGTATAGTTGAACAGCTTCAGAACCCCACCCCCCCAGAGCCCCCCACACCCCCCCACCCCACACCCCACACCCCACAACCCCCACCCCTCCCACCCTCTCCCTCTCCCCTCACCTCTCCAACACTGGAATTGTGGACTGTGTCCAACAATTTCTTTAACTTTCCAAAACCAACAATATGAAATTCACACTTCATTCACACTTCGTTAGCACACACTATTTCTGTCACTTTTCGTGTTTACAGCAAACATGTGCCAATGACTTCCAGGAGAGAAAACACACGCTGCTGTCCCCATATTCAAACAATTAGCACGTCTCGCCCCTTTTTAAGATGGTTGGGTTTTTACTCTGCCTTTGAGTGTGACTGCTGGGAACAGCTATAAACACTTTCTTTCTTTCTCTCTGCAGAAATACTGCAGCAGATTTAAAATCCAGAGAGATGGCTAGTGTCTATATAAATATAAAATTATATTCTTCTGTAGTTATGTGAATTTTCACATTTGTGAATGTAACAAATGTTTGGGTGAATGGATCTTCAGTGAGGCTTGTGTACATTTACATATTTAGTTTTTTTTTTTTTTTATTCTTTTTCTATAGGAACACAGTCCAGTTAGTCAGGACACATGCTGACACAAACTAAAGTGACTTTAATCGTTCTCTAAAATCCTTTTCTTCCTCTTCAGCCACTGTCAGTGCTGATGATCAGCTGGTCAGTCAGGAGGCCTCCACAGAAGGCGCTGTCTCCTGGAAAATTTACCAGCAGTACTTCCAGGCAGCTGGAGGTCTGACATAACACACACACGTATGATTCTATGTAATAATGCACGAATCACCAATGCACAACCTGCCTGATGATATTCTGTGTCACTTTGTCGCTGCAGGCTACATTATCACCTCCCTCACCGTCCTCAGCATCGTCCTGATGATCGGATCCACGGCCTTCAGCAACTGGTGGCTCAGCTTTTGGCTGGGGCAGGGTGACGGGGTGAGAACCATCTCTCTCTCTTTATTGTCTCTCACATGCACACACAAAAACTGCTCACCAGCCCTTACTGCTGAACCACACCAACTGTCTGCCTGGGTTTGCCTTTAGAGTTCTGCACAACAGTAATGACAGACATACAGATCCACACTCTATATTTATTTACATTTACACAGCTCAACACATGTTTGATACTAGTGTGTGGTGATGAAGCAGAGTAAACCCAGTGATTCCTGCAGAGGGAGGCAGGGAGTCAGTTTACAGGCCTAAGCACAGACTCGTCTGCCTCTGTCCCATGAACGCAATTCTCAAATAACACAGCTGGCAGGCCGCACAGTGTTTTTATCTGACCGTTACCGTGTTAGAAGGTGATTTTTATTCATAGCAACCACCTGAAGAGAACATCTTGTCATCTCATGTCTGTTCCCTTTTGTACTAAACTGATATGAATCTTTTTATTGGATTCATTTCACACAGTATCCACCCTCAAAGGACCTACACATAAACATAGTCATCAGGATGTGTCAGAAAACCAGATTTGCCTCTCACTGTAATCTTGTCTTTACAGAATCCTCTTAAAGCAGTGAATTTGGCCATTATCATTATACACATTTACATTATACCATTATACATAGATACAGTGTGTGTTATTTCCACAACTCTGTGCCATATTGTGTTCACAACAGCATAAAAGTCCTTCTTGGAATTAAAATAACTTTTAGTACTAATTAGATCTCTCTATGACCCTGATCTCCTCTAACATCATACATCCACTGTTTTGTCCCAGTCACACAACAGCACAACTTCACACCAGGGCGACATCTCACAAAACCCAGACCTGCACTTCTACCAACTGATTTATGGCATGATGGTGGTCGTCATGGTGATACTTGCCATCATCAAATGCTTTATCTACACTCAAATGACCATGAACGCTTCCTGCAAACTCCACAACACCATGTTCAAGAAGGTACAGTACCATCAAACATTCAAACTTTACCATTTTAATAGCAGATAACAGTGTGAACAAGTGAACTGAATGTGTGTTCATTGAAAGTCTGCCATCTAACCATCTAATAATGTGTTTGCCGTTTAAAAAACGGGGACGTTTTTCATTCCTGTTAGAAGCCAAAGTAGCCACCAATGAGGTGCTGATGATGAAGATTTTTTCTTCTGTTCCTCTCCGCAGATTATTGACAGTCCCATGAATTTCTTCGACACGACGCCAGCAGGTCGCATTCTCAACCGCTTTGCGAAAGATCAAGAGGAGCTGGACACTGTGCTTCCCCTCCACATGGACCCTTTCCTGGCGTTTACACTAATGGTCACCTTTACAATTATCATCATCTCGGCCGTTTTCCCTCTCATGCTTGTAGCTGTGGTCATTATGGGAGCTTTGTTCACCCTCATCCTCTTGTGAGTTAATAGCAGTTTAGTCTAAACATGATACAATCATTTGCTACAGGCACTGTAGGAAAATGACAAGTTTTAGATTGTCATGGAAATTGCTGTCTTCACAGTGGGCTGAAAAGTTGAGATTAAACTAGTGATTTCTCTGCAGTGTCTTCCAGAGGAGCATCCGTCAGATGAAGAGGATGGAGAACATCAGTCGCTCTCCCTGTATCTCTCTCACCACCTCCACCCTGCAGGGCCTCAGCACTATTCATGCCTACAACATAAGACACAGCCACATAAAGCTGTAAGAAATTTCAGTTTCTCAACATGACATATTTTGTTTATTTTTTCTGTCTGCTGAACTTTCAGGTTTTTTAAGAATTCAATGCCGTTTCAATTCTTCCCTGCTTTTTATTCATGCGGTGCAGCAGCAGCAGGTGATGCCTTAGTCACAGTGTCTGGTCCTGGTCTGTGTTGTATACACTGTCTTATTAATAGTTGGGGTAAAGTGGTGTTCACACAGCCTGACCTGTCCAATGTCATATTGTAGGTTCAAGTCCCTGAATGACATCAACTCCAACCACTATTTACTCTTTCACTCTGGGACACGTTGGCTTTCCTTCTGGCTGGACTGCATGGCTTCATCCATGACCTTGTTTGTGTCTCTGTTCGTGGTGCTCAGCAGTAACGACGTCATCAGTCCATCCTTGAAAGGCCTGGCCATGTCCTACACCATACAGGTGCATTTCTACAGCAAATTTACAAATGTTTGGCTCAAAACATGTTGAAAGTAAATGCAATGTGTGTGTTTACAGAATCTCTATGTGTTTTCCAGTTGACAGGCATGCTTCAATATGTAGTGCGGCAGTCGACAGAGGTGGAGGCCAGGTTCAACTCAGTGGAGCGGATACTGGAATACGTCACGGTCAGACTCAGATTGCTCTAGAGAAATAATAACCATTTACACACAGTCCCACCATCTCTCCTGGTCCTCTTGAGCCTATTAAACTCCACTCAAGAAGTGCAGTTGTAAAAGCCTTTGCATGCAGTTCAGAGCTCCCTCCCTCAAAGTAGTCGATGTTTATTCTGTACAGAGTTGCAAGCCTGAGGCCCCCAGACACATAGAGGAGGCTCCGATCCCAGAGGACTGGCCAAAGAGCGGAGCCATCACCTTCCAGGACTATAAGATGAGGTACAGAGAGAATACACCCATCGTCCTGAATGGGCTCAATTTCTTCATCCAAGCTGGAGAGAAGCTGGGCATTGTGGGAAGGACAGGCTCTGGTAAGGCCTTTACACCAGTAGTTGTGAGTCTGCAGTGACCATAATTTGTCCCATACAAGGCAAATTTGACAACTGTGTAACAGCAGCATCTTTAAAATAACAATGTTATTTTTTTTAAACCATGACTGTACGTTGCTGAGGGAAACCCTGCTTCTCTAAACAATCAGGGTAAGTATGATCAGGTACTCTCTGCTTTGCGTTTGTAGGGAAGTCCTCTTTAGGTGTGGCTCTGTTCAGGCTGGTGGAGCCAGCTGCAGGAAGCATCCTGATAGATGGAGTGGACATTATGGCCATTGGTCTGCAGGATCTGCGCAGCAAGTTGTCCATCATCCCCCAGGATCCTGTCCTATTCATTGGCACAGTCAGGTAACTGTACCACCAACTCCCCACAGCTGTCTGTTTACACACTTTTTTTCACTAACCAACTGTGATAATGAATGCGTTTGTCTACAGGTACAACCTAGATCCCTTTAATAACTACACTGATGAGGAGATCTGGGCAGCGCTGGAGAAGACCTACATGAAAGACTCGGTATGACACCAGAACAGTAGATTTACACTTTTATTATGGTGTGTGATCATTTATGCAGACCAAGATGCGACAGCGGAATTAACCCTCTCATTTAACCCTCTTCAAAAACACAAAATGTTATTGTTAGCATGTTGTTGTAATTAATTATTAAGTTAATGGACTGTTTGATCACTGTCCGTCTGGTCAGTCTTGTAGAAGTTGTAGCTGCAGCAGTAAAAGTGATGTTATGATGATTGATGTGTCTCCTCAGATCTCCAGGCTGGAGGGGAAGCTACAGGCACAGGTGCTGGAGAATGGAGAGAACTTCTCCGTAGGAGAAAGACAGCTGATGTGTATGGCCAGAGCGCTACTCCGTAACTCCAAGGTTTGTCTATTCTTTTTGCACACTTGACAATATTAGTGTTACTGAGCAGTTCAGCCATTTGATAATCATCTCTACATATTGTATCTGTGTGCCCGAAACTATGTAACTGCTTGTGATTTCTCTGTTCACAATTGCATAAATTACCTCACCATGACCAGAGTGTTTGTCCGGTAAGATTACTTGCTGTGTTGTATCATTAACTTATATATTATATCTTCACTGCTCTCAATTGTCAATTGTTCTGTTCTAAATATCAATCTGTGGAACTGTAGATAATTGAATATTAAATCAAACTAAAAGGAAAAGCACTCAAATACAAAAACATAACATGCTTACATTATCAGGAACGCATGACAGGAAGACTGGATGGAGAGCAGAGAGAGCTGCAGTTCTGAGTGAAGGCCTTACGTAGTGGCACATCTGTCTGAAACTGGCCATCAATAAGGGGAATGACTGAGTTCAAACTGTTGTGAATACTTGGTCCACCAGGGGCTGGCAGACTCCTCAATTTCCTTTAATAATACACACACACACACACGCACTATCACACTACAATCACAAACACAGACTGACTGAATGTATATACATATTCACCTTCCACAAACGATATTTTTAATCTACTTTTACTGTATTTTTAATCTGCTGCTATTTCCCTGCTGCTGCATTGTGCACTAATTCACTGTCTAACACTTGAGCACCTTATTATTACAACTGACATGTTGCACTATTTGTTATGTCTGTCGTCTATTATGTCTATTTATGTTTGTGTTTATATATTTATATTAATACATTTTTTTATACGACTGCACATTGAGCTGGGAAAACACAATTTAATTCTGCTGTGCACTTCTGTTGGATGGTCTGAATGACAATAAAGTTCACTTTGACTCGTTTAGACAGCATGAGAGAATTCACAACACTCCTCTTTGAAAAACCAGTCTATTTATCCACAGTAACGGTCCCTCCTGTTGTCCATCAGATCATTCTGCTGGATGAGGCAACAGCCTCCATTGACGCAGAGACAGATGCTCTGATCCAGAATACCATCAAAGAGGCCTTCCAGGACTGCACCATGCTCACCATCGCCCATCGTATCAACACTGTGATGCACTCAGATCGTATTCTAGTCATGGACAATGGACAGGTAAAACACAAATACAGTACACAAAGATTAAGTTTATATAATCATGAACCCACTCTGATAGTATGTGTTGCATCTGACAGGCGGCTGAGTTAGACCACCCAGATGTGCTGAAGCAAAGACCAGACTCTTTGTTCTCATCACTCCTGACAGCTGCTAACACTGTGAACACTGGAACCACAGAGGACCAGTGACTCCACAGCACAATGGCACAGTAATCACTGAAACATATTAATAGTTATTCATTTAAACAACCCAACCAGATCTTAATCAGTATGCTCATATTAAACTCTGGACTGAGGTGCTGGTATCAGGTGTCACTGAGCAGCAGAGATGTGGTTTGATATTAATGTAGGAAAAGAAACATTTTATTTAAATAGTGGTTCATTTTTCACTCCTGTCTGAATCTGTCATGTTTATTTAAAACATATTATTTATTGATTTTCTACATCTTTGTTTGCTGCCACTTGATTGGAACTTGACACTTCTTGCGAAGTTTCAGTCTGCTGTGTTAATATGCACTACATATGCTACTATTGGATTTTTATCGTATTAAAGATATTTATACAGAAAATGTTACTCATGTCACATTACCTGATCAGTTTCTGCTCACACAAACTGAGGTAATAAATCATGGATATTTGTAAAGTTTTGTTTGCTGTATTTTAACTGTGCAATTCCAATAACTAATTTTTCTTTTTCTTTGTCATATCCCATAATTTTCATTTAAAAAAATATCAGGCAAATTAAAGCTTAATATTACTCATAGCTTATTTTTACACGGGGTGGCATGAATAATGCTCTCTGTTTGTGGATCAGTTAACAGAGAAAGTTTGCTACTACAGTTGTGCCTCTTTTAAAAGACAATTTCACACACATGGGCTTCAAATCCAGTCATCTTATGAGGAAGAGAGTTTTCTGCTGTGAAATCTCATTAAGGCATGACATTCCTCTCAGCTTTGCTTATTGTGTTAAAGTGGTGGGGTCTCATCCTCAGTCTGCTCTCTCAATCCATCCTTTATCTCTCCCACTCTCCATTCTCACGTTCCACTCATGATAACAAACCACAGGGATACACAATTTACATATTTAGATATATAATCTTTACACATTGAAATATAAAGGCATGACTCACTTTTTAAAAAAGCATGTTAAGAGCTAATCTAATGAGCACCTACTGCTCAAGCCAATTTCTTGTTGCATAGAAACCCATCTTCAGTAGAAGGAGATAAATAACCAAAATTACATTTTAGTTTTAACTTTTACACAGATCATGATGTTGATTAAAAACATGTGAAGTTTAGTTCTAGCTGGTGCAAACACGCGAGAACTTTAAACATCGCATAAGGAACCCATAAACTATTTGAGGAGGACTCACAGGGCAGTGTTTACAGCTGATTATCCAACTGAAATAAGGGAAATGGATTTAAAATGAAAAGAAACCGTATCATAAACAGACCCAGAGTAAGTGACAAAATGGGAGTCAAACATAAATGAAGGTTTAACAAAAGAAAATAATTGTAAATTTACCTTAAAATGTGTTAGTCATGTTGTTTCCTACCAGAACACATTGTACCGGATCCACACTGGCATCCTCTTGATGGATATTATAGAAAATATTACCTGTTGTTATACAAAATATTTTCAGAAAAACAGCACTATTTTTGTACTGCACTCAATTAAAACATGTCTAAATTGATTCACTGATTTTAATACAGGCCTAAAGTGTGCACATAAGCTGGACAATGTAGGGAAACAATGGTAAAAATGTTTTTATTAAATGTGGAGTCAGATACACTTTGTCAGAAATGTTAAAATGTTAAAGTCATACACTGAATTACAGTGAAACTTTGAATTTAAAATTATCCAGAAGATTATGAAACATTGTTTGTTACAGTTTATATGTGCAATTCTTGATGCCAGAGTGGTGTGTTTTCTACATAGCTGAACATGTCACATCCAAGTCAAACCAAACTGGACATGATATAATCCCGTTTCTCCATATCTCCAGTACTCAGCAGGTGCAACAGGTACTGCTGAGGAAGGACTATTTTGAATTCATGAAAAAACAGCCATCTCTCTGCTGCCGCCAGTGGGGGGAGACAGAGTCAAACACAGGAAAACTCAATATTGAGATTCATTATGTGCTATATTTTCTGCACCAATCCTCATCTGTAACAGATCTGCAGATTTGACAAACATTTTTGTCTCCTGCTGTTTTAACCAGTGTTTCAGCTGTCATTTGGCTCTAGGACACACGATGGCACCAGAGTGTTTTGTTCTTCCACCCCACAGTACAATGATGCAAATACTACTTGAAATGTGTTTGCTCATTCTCCTCTCATGAATTTCAAAATGGCACAGACGATACTGAAGCTGTGGATCTTACTTGTCTTGCTCACATATATCCACATGGATGAAAGAATGCCACCTTCAACTAAACCTCTCTAAGACTGAACTCTCAAAATCACCTCTTCATCTCTTACCCCAATCAAGGTTGAGAGAAACCTGGGCATCATCATGTTTGATGACAGCTCCTTCTCTAACCATGCTGCATCTGTCTCGCAGTTGTGCCACTTTGCACTACACAACATCAGAAAAATCAGGCCTTACCTGACTCAGACTCACCACCTCCCTCACTCAGCCCTCTAGCTGAGTGCAATGTTACCAAAATTGTAACATGTAGTAATCCTACTACATGTCCATCCCAGTCTCCCCAGGTTAAGGATGCATCTTTTCTCTAATTCACCCCTCTCACTGAGAATGATGTGTCAAAACTTCTGACCACTAGTCATCCTACTACATGTGCAATGGAACCCATTCCCACAAACCTTCTCCAAGCCATGTGTCCCACCATTGTGCCAGCAATCACACTTGTGATAAATGGCTTTATGAACAATTCCAACTGGATTCAAACAGGCTCAGGTAACTCCTCTGCTCAAAAAGCCTTCACTTGACTCTGCTCAAGAGGAGAACTATCGACCAGTCTCACTTCTTCCATTCTTATCTAAGTGTATCGAAAAGGGCAGTTTCAATCAGGTCTCAGAATTCCTCTCACGGAGCAACCTCCTTGATCCAAATCAGTTGGGCTTTAAGAGCATTCACTCCACTGAAACGGCTCTGTTGTCTGTGACATAAGCCCTAAGGGCAGCTAGAGCTGCACCTCAGTCCTTGGTTGTTATCTTGCTGGACCTATCAGCAGCCTTTAATATGGTGAACCACTGCATCTTGCCTTCTGTACTCCCTGACAAGGGCATCTCGGGGAAAGAGCTTTCTTGGTTTGAATTCTATCTCAATGGGCCCCCGTTGAGTCATGGCAACCCATTGCTCCCCCCAGGGATGCCCCAAGGATTGGCCCTGGGAACCCTTCACTTTGCAATATACACCACCTCCTGGTCCAATTATCTGCTCTCATGGTTTTTCATATCACCACTATGCAGACGACAACCAACTATACCCCTTGTTCCTGCCAGACGAACCCCCAATCTCTGCATGGATCTCGGCTTGTCTCTGACCCATCCACATGAGTGAAGGAATGCCACCTTCAACTAATCTGATCTAAGACTGAACTAAAAAAAAACAAACAAAATCAGGCCTTACCTGACTCAGTACGGAACCCAACTCTTGGTCCAGGCCATGGTTATCTCCCACCTTGACTAGTGCAATGCTGTTTTTGTGGGGCTCCCTTTATGTACAGTGAAACCCTTACAGAAAGTCCAGAAGGCAGCATCTCGTCTAGTTTTCAATCAGTGTACATGTTACTCATCAACCTACACTGGCTACCCGTGGCCCCCCGAATCAAATTCAAGTCAGTTATGTTTGCCTCCAGAATGACTTCTCAGTCTGCTCTCATCTACCTGAACTCAGTCATACAGACTAATGCTCCTTCTTTGACATTGCCATCCCTGCAAACAAGACAATCACAGTCCAGACTGTTTTCATTTGTGGTTCCCCGATTGTGGAACAAGCTACCAAATCTCTATCTTCAAGGATCTCTTGAAGACTCATCTCCTCCGAAAGACCTCCTCCCCTAACACCTCTAACACCCTAACATGCCTAACTAGCACTTACTATGCACTTTCGGTGCACGTTTTTTTTTACCTAATTTCCTTGCACTTATTGAATAGATGTAGTGCTTATACCAAGGTCTTTTACTGCACTGAAGTTTTGGTGTTGTCCCTCACATTTAAGTCACTTTCGATAAAAGCATCTGCCAAATGAATATATATGAATGTAAGTACACGAGATAAATCCTTCTACCTCTGGTTTCTGGTTTCCAGGCAGCATCACTGGAACAGTCAAGACTGGGAGGAGAGTAACACTGCATGGCCTGCTCCAAAGCAGATCTTCTCAGCTGGTTAGGAAACCTGAACCTGTTGTCTCACAGTCACAAGCTTTTTTTCTCCCTCCCTCAGGCAAAGGCTAAATAAAATATCAATAGAGCAATTATTATACGAGGCTTGTGTTTGGGTTGAAGGCGACTCACATGCTGTGCTGTGTTTGCTGTGTTTGCCAGCTGAAAAGTCTGGTATCAAAACTTTTTCATATGATGATCCCAGCTTTTATATGATTACATCCTTGGTTTTAACTGTTCTTGTACACTATAAAATTATACACTAACAAGGTAGAACCTCCATTTTTCCAGCTGCTATTTAAGTTTACAAAATTCAATGTCTCTGTGTTTCTGAAATTAATGAATGGTGGAATGATCTTGTTGAACTAAATTTAACCTAAATTTTCACTCATCCAGTTGCTGAACACACTCATCACAGGTTTGTAAGCAATCAAAAGCTGCACCAGTATGAAATGTTTGCATTGACGTTCAAGGCTTCATTCTTCCACTGCTGCAGGAAAGCTGGAAGTTAACCAGTTTTCTAACCCTTAAGGCATGTTTCTTTTAAATTTACATAGTTTTTCAGATTTTGGTGACCTAGACTTTTTTTTATTACTTGGCAGTCTAGCATTTGCATTTGTATCATTTCGCTAGAGTTGTCCTGCCGAAATTTCAATAAAAACAGAAAAATTGGGCTTTCTAAAACTTTTGACTGGTAGTGTACACAGAAATCAATTTAAAACATACTGATCAGTCACAATAGCGCACAAACTGAAAGACCACAGCAGAATTACGCATGAATAATACATTGAAACACGCATACGTGCACATCATTAACACTCATATGTTATCGTAAACACTCCTACACTCATATGTAGGAGCGTCCCTGACACACACACACACACACACACACACACACACACACATACACAGGCACACACACTGGTGGGAGGAGCTAAAACCTCTGCTGCTCTGAGTTTGTCAGTTTCCCAAATATAGCGGACGAAGCTCTGTCTGTGTGTGTCCATCGGAGACACTTTGATAAAAAAAAAAAAAAAAATCCGTATTTACAGAAGCACGCGGAAGGCAGTGAGGTAAGTTGAGCAAACACATGTGTCTGAATATGTGAGGAAGTGTGTTTACTGTTTGTCTTCTCTGCTGTACTGACTGAGGGAGGGCAGCCACTACACTTCATATCACGTAAACGTTGCGATATTCTTGTTAACAAACTGTTTGACTGTTATCTTTCCTGAACAGACTGAAATAATAACAGTAATCTACTGTTACTACTACTAACCGCTTATTGAGGGTAATTTATTGTTGTTGTGACTGTGTGGCTATAGGTGTCAGTGTGTGTGAGTACAATACGTGTACTGTATATGTGATATGCCGAAGTGCCTTGATGGAGGGCTTTATAAAACTCTGATTAACTCTCTCTCCACACAGTACTTCTACTACTTTACATCACGTGTCTTTGAATGTAATAGAGGCTGGCGTTTCTGAAACAATGTGTATATGATCATTAATAAGAGATACACCAGTTGGGTTGCTGCTGAAGTACCAAAAGCTGGATGTCCCTACAGGACCGTTAGGCTACTATCAAAGTAACTGAGGGAAAAGCATGAAATGCATTAAGACAACAGAAGTCTGTTTGTTGGCCCAGTTTAATAATGTCACACAACTAAAAGACACAGTAGTGCAGCAGATATGTGAATTCGAAGAGGTTTATTTCAAAATGTATCTCAAAAGTGCCAAACAGTGTCCCCCTCCAGGACCTGCATGACTTCGATGAAGGCAAGTTTCTCAAAGGTTGTTGAAAACCACTGCTGAGCCAGAATGAAAAGGGAAAGTAACACTCTAAAACCATCAATTACAGTCCTCTATCACAAAATATTTTCCATATCAACTGCAATGTGTTCAGATGTAACAGACAAGAGTAATGCAAATAGCTGGGAGACTTACAGAAAATAAAGCTAAAGCTTTAGGCAGAGACAAGAAACAGAACATTTAATTTAAATAGTGTATTTATTTTTTGTTTTACACTTGTGATAAAAATCAATAAATACATTTCTGCGAAAAGAGTGAAATAAAGTAGAGACTCTTAAAATCAACAAACTAGCCGAGTAATATCAGTTACACAGAAATGCTGTGCTAACGTTAGCTAACATGAGCTTACATTAGCCAATGGTCGTTTCTGCAAGAAATACTGATCAGAAGAGTCTTAAATGAAATAATTTGGGACTTACCATTTAAATAAGGAAGGACGTTTTAATGATTTGCCAATGCAATGATAACAATTAGCCTAATTTTAACTCAAGGTGTGGCAAGTAGGAAATACAGCAACAAATGGCCAGAAAATATGATTAATTCAGTGAAATTCATCACCATTTTGAACAAATTCAATACCATTGGTAAATTATGTTTCATAATTGCAAACACATTTAATTATTGAGTGTTACACTGGAGGTGTGACTATAGTCTCAACCCATACTGGAATTTTGAGACTGATATTGAAATTGTTCATGATTGGTTTTATGGTAGCTTAAAAAACAAAATTTAAAATATGGATCCTTACATTTGTTTTTTCGAGAATTATGACTAAGATACAGACTTCTACAACTTGTCAGTGTTTAGCATTTCTGTACTGCAATTTCTTGTTATTTAGTATTAAAGCCTTAATTTTAACAGGTAGTCTCCTTGAGATCGCAGTGTTTTTTTCAAGAGAGACCTGTGTACAAAAACAATTGTGCAATATTGGCCAATATATGAACCAATATTGATATATTTGCAAGAAGCTAATATTGGCTGATATATGGGCCTGGCGGATTTATTGGTGAAGCTCTACCAAAATGGAGAACAATGCCGAAGCATGGCTGACCGGGGAAAATATATATATTTCTGAATGTTTTTACATTAAAGAATTAATTGGCCCTTTTCAATGATGTGTGGAGCCAATTACCAGGTTCAGGGGTATCATATCATATCACCAAATACAATGGCGATTTATTTTAGACTAGCTGTGTTTGCCTTGCCAATACCTGTTCTGCTTTACAACTGTTTGTTCATGAAGCAGATAGCTCATCTGGACAACACATTAAGATAAGTGATAAGTACTGGGGTGGGAGCTCCACCAACTGATGATTGGGTGAGCAGAGGTTCCAATACACTTTGTGCCTCAAGGCAAATATAGTTTTAGTATTTCTGAATGTTATGCTCCAGCATGACTCAGTATCACTGGGCTCCCACAGAGGATCTCCCTCTGTCAGAGAGTTGTATTTAAAGGCAGCGTGAAGATGGTCTGATATGCTTATTTAGCCTGGCAGGGACTGGGGGATTCTCAAAAAGTCGATAGCTAGTTTTGGAATGATTTTCTTTATTTATTCACGATTTCTAGGTTTTCTTCCTTGTATTACGAGCTTTAGGAACCTCATAACTCTTAGTTCAGTCGGGACAGATTCCAGCAGGTTGGGAAATATGCTCTGGCTTCTTTTAGTTGAAAATTCAGTATTTTTTTCACAAGATATTGAGATGTTGATATTGATCTGCTAAGAACAATATTGGCATATTTAAAGAAACATTTGTCTAGAGGTTGTTTGCTGTTGTATGACAGGTTTGCTGTACTTAGCCAAGCGCAAATCCAAGTCTCTTCAGAATAATCTTTTTTATAGTCAACACTGTAGATGCCGTAGGTGCCAGGAGGGCAACTCTGCAGTGCATCAGAATGTTTATCACTAAACTAAGATAACAACACCCATCTGTATTTGATGAATGTGACTAATGGGAACACGTGAGACTTGATGGGAATGTCGATGGCAAAGACCAGTCACAACATCAGCTAAATCATATATCATTATCATTTGAAGATCAATATTGCTGGTAAATAGACAGAAAACATCCTGCTCTGTAGTTTAGGCATCTCTGATGCCCTGCTGCATTGTCCCTGCTCTTTGTTTTCATATTTCATTAGCTGGGCCAGCAGCATGTAGCGTCACCTTCAATTATCCTCCCTGTCACTGGACCGACAGTGCCTGTCTGCTGGCTTTAGTGATTACAGGCTTCAGGGGACAGGTAATCAGGTCATGGTTACACTGTCACCCTGTCAGACTGCTGAGACCACAGGGAGCATATGGGATGAAAGAACTCTCCCATCTCCAGTCAGTTATCTCTTAGCAGGCTTACACATGCTGATATTGTTTGATGTAGAGTAAAACACATGACATTACAGTACAATGCAATAGTTTTTTTATTTTAGATGTTAGTTCATTTATCATGTTGGCATTACGGATAAAAGGTGTCAATAATGAGCCAACAACACAGCCAGGGTTATAGGACATATATAAGTGTAAAATGGTACAGTGCAAGATATTCTCTTTTCTCGGGCTGTGATGATGAGCTTATCTTTGTTGATATTAGCATTTAGCTTAAAGCATTGCTGTGCTAGCCTCAAGTAGCTGTGAGTATTGCGTAGTTTTGTTATATTAACAATGGATCACATGACTACTTGTATGTGAAAGGTACCGCCTGAAGTGATGTACTCACAAAGAATAATCTCTTTCCTCTTGGCTATATGAAGCATTTTTATTCTCTTTCGGCTCATTGTATTGGTTTTGTAGATGGCAGCTTTGCTGATTTCTCTGCTCTAAAAACCCACATTACACTACCTGTCCAACATCAAACGACAGACAGACACAGTTAGCCGCTAGCTACTGAGCAAAGTGGAGAATTTAGCAGCTAAACAGCCAGACATTTTCCTCAAGAATTGTTGGAGACCTAAAAGACCAATACATTCGTCAGGTGACCAGAAACACAACTTCAAATGAATGCTAATGTTGCTGTATGTGTACACAGGCAATTGTTTGCTAACATGTTAGCCATGTCAACTTAAAAGATGATAATATGTTGTGTTTATAGCATGTTTCCTCAAATTTCCTCATAACATATTTCAGCTAAAGGCCCTAAATGACTAGTTTTATGCCCCATATGAAAACATTCATTCAGGGTTGACACGGCATGATTTTAGGAACCTGCACCATAAGACACTTATGGTGCAGGTTCCTCAAATTATCTATATAACTTTACAGTCATCCAAGAGTAAAACCCAAAACATCTTGTGCTCTCAAGTTTGACAATGCATTGGCCAAGTCATAATTAAATTGGGAGTTTTTGTGAGAGGGGCTATGTCTTCTTTAAGGTACATCATCATGTTACTATGTGTTTCAGTGAGAACAGTTCTTTGCACATAATGGGTACATGCACACAATGTTCTGATTACTTTAAATCTGATTAAGATGTACCGTATGTTTTTTGTGTTTACATTTAAAGGAACATAACTTCCCTTCGTAGTTAGGTCAGCCTACTCAGAGAATAGGATGGGACACAAAAAGACCCAAAGCAGGTCATCTCTGCATCAGTCAACATACACAGGAATATCATCAACAAGATTTTGATCATGTGGTTAGTATAGTAGAAAATATTTTAAATGTGCATTAATAGACACTTCAATCTGTCTGCCAAAACGCAACAGAACACCCTCCAAAAACTGGTTATTGTACTATACAATGGTTGGCTGGATATCTGATATTGTTTCATGAGAATCAAAACTTCACTTTGTCCTAATGTAATGTAGCTGGAAACATTCCTGGGATCCTTTCCCACTTAATCAAATGGACTTGGTCTTCTAGCAAGCATTTGTTGCTGAGTGTTAGTGAGTGTGTCAGATTTGTTTTTTGGCGATGTGTTACTGATAGGGCTAAGAGTTTCTGACCTGAGTTTAGCATATTACTGAAGTGATAGAGGGGATTATGTCAGTTGATGTCATGCTTGTTGGACAGTTTAGCTTCATTTGTGCCCGGTATTCAAACTGAAAAGAATGAAAACCAGACAAGATCAGAACCTGAATGCTTAAGAAAAGGACTGTGTTGTTGATGTTGTCCACAGGTTAAAGGATTGCAACTTGTGTTTGATGACCTCACCTAAAGGTATGAGTTTCAGTATACCTGGTGGCCAGGCATCTCAGTGGTGCGCATGTGTAGTAGGAGTGAATAGCAATTGGTAATAAAAATCTATCTAACTTAATGTTAGCCAGTCAGTTCTCTCCCTCTCTCTCCCTCTCTCCCTCAGCTGTGTATCACCACATGACTCCACTTACTGTACCCATCGTTTGAAAGAAAAAGCCCTCTGCAGAGTCATGTACTTGCCAATTCATGACATTGCAGCGGTGGCAAAGAAATATGGCAGAAACACCGCTGTCCCTTTTGGCTTCTCTGGTTGCCCCAGGATACTTCCTCTTAATTACATCTATTGCAAAATTTTGAGATAGATAGTGATGTTGATTCCTGTAATCTATTGGCCATCAGAAAAATGAAATGCATGCCAGCAACTAAAACAGTACATTATACCTTTCTTGTGTCATGCTGTTTTTAATGCATGCAACTAAAAAATGGTAGAAAATGAATCACCTCCAGAGTAATGGCTCTGGTTAGAACGGTATCCATACATACATGCAGTCGTTGTGTGTATCCTGGAACAAATGAAGAGGTGTGTCAACTAATGAAACAATGTGAGAATGAAAAATAAAGGTCTGCACACTGTAGCTCCCTTATGTAATTTTAATGAGGTATCCAACAGGGATGTTTCGAGCTACATGCTCTTCTTCAGACTGAAATGACTATATACAGTCACCATCTTGATATCATATGATGTTCGTGCAAACCCATTATATCCATATATACAATCACAAGTACCAAAACATACACATATAATACATAGAAACACAGACGTATGAAAAGAAAAAAAGGATCCTGAAAGCACAATAGAAATATATCAGGCCAGAAGCCATCGCACCTTCAATATGGCCAGAATAAAATAGAGGCGCGTCTATATTCTAACACCATTCAACAGATAGGACAGAAATATGTAAATAAACAACAGTGTGTGTTGTAGAAAGGCAGTAAGCAAGTCCAACCAAGGTAACTATGCCAGGTTTGATGTCTGACAACACTCCACCATGCAAAAACACATAAATATAAGACATACATTGACTAGACAAGATACTGTAGTTTGAAAAAGTAAAATTAACGTCAAGACAATAATTTTTTTTTTGTTGTTGAAAAAACGCTTTGAAGAAGTTTTCAAAATACAGTCATGTGCCAGCTACACTTTTTAAAACTCAACTACCCTCCATTGTACTCCATCTTCAAGCAGTTTCACATCATTTTAGTTTTCAGCCACAGTGGTGCTGCTTGATTCAGCCACTGTGTTGGTGTTTGCTCCTCATGCTAACTTTTCTGGGCTCTACACACACCATGTTATTTACAGCAGTACCGCATTATATCAATCAAGAATGGCGAGTGGAAAAAACAGAGATTTGGCAAATTATATCTTATTGAGAAAATATCATGTTTGTGACAGTTTTAAATGGACATGTATTGTTGAAATAAAATCTGTTACCAGTAACATGAGGGTCTTTAACCACTTCAAACACAACCCTGTCAGTTAGTTTCATTTGTGTGGCTGTACGGAGCCCGTGTGTTCCCCAGTGGTATTTCCTCTCCCTCCTAGTTTCCCTAATGATAGAATATTTGGAGCCTTGTGGTAAACAGAAATAGCAACACTTCTGAGGGACAGGCTTCTCTTTTTGCACCACACACTGCAGAAATAGAGGCTGCACTGTGTGTGTATTTTATTGAGTGGCTATTTCAAGTCCTCCGTGACTGACTGACTGACTGACTGACTTAGTTTTTTGTAGTCAATTACATGACCTGCTCTAGCGGGTCCAAGCTAATGCAGGCTGTTTCTGTGTGGACTAATGCATTTCCTATCCACTCTGATGAGCTGCGGCGATGACTGGCTGAACAAATCATATGCTGTTTCACAAAGAGCAGAGAAGACGAGAGGTTTAGCTGACTCTTGCCGCTGTGTAGGCTTGTTACCTGTCTGTGCTGATGCTAACATCAAGACTAATGTGATTATGGAACAGCACAGACTCCTTTTAGTTCTGTCTGCTGCACTTAAATCGTACAGTTAAAGGTTTTATGACCTGTGGAATATACCTGTTCTCTCTGATGTGATTACATGAAATAGACATCATATCTGTTTGGTGGAAATTATTGTATTTTCTCCGATGGTTTCATCACATCCAGTAATAAGGCTTTATTCAGTATGGAGGGTCTTCACATAAACAGCACACTTGTGTCTACATATGAGGAGAGAAGCAGTTTGTTCTCAATGTAAGAAGTGATCTTAAGAGGTGAATTACTGCCCTCATTTAATCTCCACAATAAAACACACCCTTTCCCAACCAGAACAGAACCACTTTTTCTACTTTACCTGACATTTTACCAAAAGAAACTGAAGACTATTTTCATTTTTTTTTAATGCGTGTGTAATGTCAACTCTGGATTTCCTGATTCTGATTACTTGCAGAAAGTGCTGAGGGCTCAGGGGAATTTTAAAATGTGTTTCATGTTTATATTTATATGGAAGTTATGTTGGTTGTATTGAGCAATACCTTCTAACAGTAAAGGGTTGCTCCTCTCCTCTCCTCTTGCTGTGGTTTCTGGAAGAGCTCCTAATCTACTGGACTTGAGAACTCTTCCTGCCGGGTCGCCCCAGTAATCAGGCCTGAGCTGGTCGTTCCAAACCAGCCAAACCTCTGGCTGCCTGCCGTCTGACCGCTGGGCCACACACCCGCACGTTTGATGCTAAATTTGCCGCAGAGGAGCTCAGAAATTACACTCAATAAATACAGAAATCAAATAAAACAATTTCCAAATATTAGCCTTGCAATCTACTTTCCTGCAGTCACATAAAACTGCCTTTGTTGCTCCCAGTAAATAGGTTTCCCTTGGCCCTGCCAACTTAAACAGTAATGTTGGGTCAATGGCAGCGTGGCTTGGCTTAATTAAACTCAGTGTTGATTTGCAGAGACAAGGTCCAGACCAGAGAGCGGTTTGGGTCTACTCAGAGTCCTGACACGGTTCTTAATGGTGCCAACACTTCATTAATGCCGGCTGCACATGAAGACAGTCTCACTCCATGCTGAGCTGAGGACTAGGTTATACCAGCAACTTCCACGCACTCTAGTGTAGCTGGTTTAACTTAGTGCTTCTGACTATGAGCTATTAAAATGAGAATTTATTATAAAAATATGTATCCCCTTTTTAATCATCTTACCTTTAGAAGTACTGCAAACAAATATAATAGCTAAGAGGCAATTAAGATACGCCTTAGAGCATATTTCAACAATAAAAAATAAAAAAAGAAACTCAAAAGCTTATGCACTGTAGCTTTAAATTCAACCTCTGACTTATTTTGCTGAGCTTTGACATTAGGATGAGTTTGTACAGCTTCACATACCTTAAGTGTACTGTTATTTGCCAGACTTCCAGATATGTGCATGATATCTCTGGTCTTGTGTTTGCTCACCTCTGATATGTTTGTCCTGAATAGATGTTGATAGTGATTGTCTGGTTATTGGTGATTTGGAGACCACAGACTGACGTCAGCTCGCCTTGTTGCAGCCTGGCTGTTCGGTCTGATGTTAATTTCCAGCAGAAGCACCCAGTGTGATGTCACACCTCTTTCAGCAAATATACACCCTAATCCCAGGTGACCCAGAAACTGATGAGGCGATCCCAGCTGTAATTTCATTTCTCATGCCAGCAATTCAGTTAAAGAGAAATAACTGTGAGCAAACTCAGACAGTTAACCTTAGTTTCATGATTCCTCATAAGAATAGTCTGGAGCCAGTTTGCAGGATGGACAAGCTACCAGCTGCTAACATTTATTCAGAAATCACACATGATACATTTCAATAATTTTAATAAAGTTATGTTACAATTAAAACAGTTTAGATTAGACAATTAACTGAAAAAGTATCAAAACTGACATTTACAAGCTCGCATGACTTAATCTTGCTCATGTTAATCCACTCAAGCGCAAGCACTGAGCCTCAGGCTACGTCAATGCAAATACGTTTTAGGTTTAAAACTCATCACTTTTGCTGTGTTAAGATCTGATGTGCACTACTCTGGACTTTTTGTGCCCCTAAAACAGAGAGTTCTGGAAACACTGCTGGACTTCAGGGTTGCATTCTTGTCTGGACAGGCAGAAACAGAGACTTTTGGAGACGTTGACACAGACACTCGACTCCCAGACAGTACCAAAGGTCATTTAAAAAAAAAGAGAGATAGACAAAGTAAGTGTTCATAAATTGTAATCAAGTTAAAAGTTTGAAATAATCATGATATTGATTTGATCAGCCCTAATTTGCCACATTTACAAGCACTTTAAATAACATCTGTATGTATAATTCTGATTGAGTTGTGTGCTACATCTGTTGCCTTTAAAAAACATTCATCCAAACTACTCCTGCAGCACAACACTGTCAATCTGTAGCCTATATTCTGAGCTTTCAGTTCCTTTCATTTCAGTCCTCATCTCTGTCTTATAGGAGTGTGCAGTGAATTGCACATTTGAAACACCCAGTTTTTACCCCAAATGGTTATCTTGAGTGTTAAACACAACAAATTCAAAGATGAACTTTAAATGTCTAGATATAGCTTCAAGTTTGCCAGAAACAGTTTCAGTCATTTAAACAGGCCAAAGCTCTGAGTTTGTGTCACTTAAACTAAAATATACAAAATAATCTATATAAAGAGCTTTAGTGGCACATGTTTCTCATGGTCTGCCTGTCTGAAGTGCCACTTCACAAGGAGCAATCTTCATTACTGCTGTATACACCACTAACATGAGATTGATGCAGGATGAATGCATGTGGAAGCGCTTGCATAATGGCTCCAACTGAACTCTACTTGTCCTGTACATACACTAACTTGAAAAAGAGTCCACTGTTTACCCAGTAATCTCAAAGAGAGAGATGGTAGTGTTGGAAAATGTGTTTATATGAGTGTAAGAGGGAGTCAGGGGTGGGGGGATAGGAGATTGCCTGGAGGACCTTCAGCATAGAGGCCTCAGATCTACTTACCATTGCCTCGCAACATTAAAAGGAAGATATTACTTTGCTGAAAGCACAGAATTTCAATGAGAGCAGGAACAAACAAAAATGTTAAAGAATTAATTATAATATCATTTAGTAGATCAAAAGATTGGGCTGAGGCTAGAGATGCTTCTCAGTGATGGAGTTATGAAGCTCTGCAAACTCATCTGCAGTGAACACAGAGCAGGAGGGAGGAAAAGACTGGTGGTGCAGATCTACAGTATATGTGTAAGTGGTGTTTGCATGATGGTGCTGTGGGATATTATACTACAGTCTTCAGCACCGCCTCACTCAGCATTGCAAGAGGAGTGTTTTGTAAAGATATACAGTAATATGTAACTTTTTCACAGACCTATGTTATGCTTCTGAATTTGACTGACTAAATGGGCTTGAAACGAGGTATTACAAGTCACAGTAGCGTGTTTGAGGGTCCTTGACATGTTTTGGAGCAGTTATAGGATTTTTTTTTATTTTATTGGCCCAGCAGAGCTGTGGTCTCTTTTCCCTGTTATAAATATTATAGTGTACTTGCTGCATGAGACATTTAACCAATGTCATTTCTCCTCAGTCCACAGTCACTGCAACTCATTGTCACCGCTTAGCTAGCAGAGAGCAAAAAGCATTGTGTCAGTTTTGAAAGTTCTGTTGAAGACCAATTAGTGTTTTTTTTTATTTTTTTTATGAAAAGAACAGAGTATGGAAGGGGAAGCATATTTTACAGGGCAGCTTGTGTTTCAATCTGTGTTGCAAGCATGACATCAGTGTCTCTGTGTTGAGACAGGAAAATCTTATCCCACTGTCATAAAAGCAACACAATAATGAAATGACATCACAGTGGGCCAGTAATTAAATGAGCAGACTGCTGCCTTGGAGTTTTTACTAGGCTGGGAGATTGTGAGTAACATTGCAGCATGCAGGAAAATAGGGTGTTGATGAATGTAGGCATTAAGCTAAGAGCTTGAGTGTGAAATTCACAAATTTTGTATCAGGGTTTTCTTTTTGTAAGAACACATTTATTATTTTCTTGTTATTATGCCCTGCATAAATGTATACTCACACTCTCATATGAGATTTTTTCTACTCTCATTCCCTTCTTATAGTGATCCATACTTCACACAGTAACACAAGCTCTTAGTTTGCTAACTGATTGCAGGAGTCGGGTAGTATGGCAGATGACAGTTTAAGCCATATAATCTGCCTGGCCTTCAGCCTGGCATTAAATGGCTGGGCTGCTGGTGGGGCAAGATGACTTTAATTATTACATTTCAGGCAAAAACTCATTAGCTCAGTGACCCGCAAAGCAGCAGAGGCCAGCGTCGATACTCAGGCTGCATGATACCAGAGGCTAGCCTGTCTGACCGTGGGTGATGAATTAATCACAGTGCGTGCTCCTGCCGTGCCTGGCAGCAGACAACAGCAGCACTTGGTTTCCTTGTTCCTGTCTTGCTGTAAAAGACACGTTCATGTCTCAGTGAGCCACAGTAAAGGGTGAAGTGGAACATTTTGCGTCTCGGGTTTTGTCATTGGGCAGATTTACAAGGACACTCATTTGCAGCTGTCGTTGCTGGTTGTGACGTGTGTATTAACTTCTGCTTATTCAAAGATCCTTCATTGTGCCAGAGCATCATTTGCATAAGAAAATGCTAATTTCATTGCTGGTGCTTTTAAGTTGCTGCAACTCCATTATGCTTTTACATAAATTGTCATTCGCTTTCGTTACATCAAAGAAAACTCATATTCACAGCTGGGCATGTGGGGAGGGTCGTTCTGTAAACAGGGAAGTGTTAAACACTTCAGCCAGTAAACAAGCCTGATCTCACTCCATCTCCCTCAGGGAGCTGGTCCACCACATAGGCTGCCTGTTTACTATGAATAAGTTCCCCCAAGAACTTTAAAAAAACTCCATTTATGAGAACTTCAAAGAATGCCCGGGCTTGCCGAGGGGGGGGGGGGAATCTTCTATCAGTCCGCCTCGTTATGCCTTGAGCAATCTCTTCCTGCTGATGGCTACGATGCAAATAAGCTGCTGGAGGAAGAGGGATGAGAATGAGCAAAAGAGGAAGTAGAGCAGAGCAAGGAGATGAGCCAAGCTGTTGGGAAGGTAAAGATACAAATAAACAATATAATCTGTGCCATCAGTCCTTAACACGTTTGTAAACAGTGACGAAACAGAAACTTTCAGCTTCCAAGAAATGGATCTCACCATGGCTGTCTCTGCACTGATAACCAGGCTCAGCTTCATGATCTACCGAACCAGATTTATGTTTACTCCTGCACAGATCAGAGACAGTGGTTTCTTTATTCCACAAGTAGCCGAAGATTGGGGGGGTTACCTAGTGGTGCATGCTGGCTATCATCAGCTTGAAGCCTCATTGATTCACTGCTGGAGTGACTGGAGCAGAGGTCACGGTGGGGTCAGCACAATTAGAGATGAGCCCCTGGTCTTTAATGAGGAGGAGGGATGAAAGGGTTGCCAATTACTCTGTGCTGTTTTGCACTGGAAACAGCCTGATGCTGCTAAGACTCAGCATGATTAACCTTCACCGGCTCTAATTTTGTTTATTCTTTAAATGAGGAAATGTTAAAAGGGAGGTTGTTAATTAGAGCTCATTATGTTAAAACTGTTATTAGAACTGTGATATTTACACTTGTGTTGACCTGATTTGTTGGGGTTTATTGGGGTCAACAGGCCAGTGTCAGAGGGGCCCTGCCATGTTCTTGTGCAGGATGGATGAGATGCACGTCACTGTGGAAGAGCTTACAAACCATTACCTGAAGAATAATTGGTAGAAAGATTGCCTGAGTGTTTTCAAGGTTAAAGGTAACACTTTTCACAATTAGTGAAGGTTGAAAAACCCCTCAGCATGTGTTACAGTGTTGAAAAGCTAATTAGGAGCATTCAAAGTGTACAGGAAGCTTCTATCACAGTGTCTTGCTTTAAATGAAACCGTGACAATTCTTTACACACTGGTTTTAACTAATAAAGTCACTCCACCAGTTTTCCCTGTATCACATCAATGCAGCAAAGCTTTGTTGGTTTAGTTTAAGGGAATAGTTTGATATTTTGGGGAAAAAGAAACGCTTGCAAATTAGATGTGAAACTGTGGTGAGTATAGTGAATATAAACCAGAAGCCTCTTAGCTTAGCTTAGCATAGCTTAGCTTTGTGTAAAAACTTGAAGAAGTCAGGAACAGCTTGTCTGGCTCTGTCCAGAGGTAACAAAGTCCAGCTATGAGGTTACATAGGATTTTTTTTTTTACCTTTTTACAGAACCAGGCTAGCTATTAGCCTAGCTATTTCCAGTCTTTATGCCAAGCTAAGCTAACTGTGTGTTGACATTTAATGCACGGATACGAGAGTGGTATTGATCCTCTAATCCAACTTCAGACAAGAGAGCAAAGATGTTGAAGTATTCTTTTAACTGCTTCACAAATTCTAGTCCTTTCCATAGCCATATAAGGTGTTGTAGACACAGTGTCTTCCTTATCTCCATTGGACAGGTATAGTATGGGACTTTGTACTTCTTCATCTAATCACTTTACCTGTGTCTTGTTCTATCTCCACAAACAACTAAACTAGCTCAAGCCGTGTTGTTATAATTAAGTTAATTGTTGATGTTGCAGTTCTGTTGTTCTGTCAAACAGAATCTGGTTTCATATTGGCGAGGTGTTGTGGAAGTTTATTCTACTTTTGCTGTCCGTGTAAATTAGATTAGATACAGTAAGAAATTTATTCTCAGCTGAATGAGAAACGTCAGTGGAGGTGTGTGTGTGGGTGGTGGTGGTTGGAGGGTTATTTCCACTTACGCTCCCTCTTTAACTGCCAGACAGGTCATGAAAGAGGAGGTAGTGTAGCTGTCAGAGCTAACAGGAAGTTAGGAGTGTGGAGGGGTTTTATTCTGTGTCCAGTCCTGCTGGCATCATTCTTTGGTAATCAATACTATTGTCTTTCCTTTAATGACAGAGCAAGCTGAGTTCTGAGACATACATTGGTTGATCTGTGATTGTAATTCCAACATGTTTTTAAATGAGCAGGATGTCGTCAGTTCTCTGAGGAGAAGACAGATGTTTTAGCATTCATTTGTTCGTGGAAGGATGAACTTCATGCAGCTCATCAGCAACACCCTGTTCTTTTTCAAACTCCCACTTTCTACACTTCACATTTTCTGAACTGCCCAGTACAGTCATAGGTCACGGTCGTCTGCTGTTACTGTGGTTATTAGAGGATCCTGCTATTGCAACAGTATCAGTCACTAGTCACTGAACAAACCCTACCATCACATCTAAAACTCACTTTGTTTTTTCTGTAGTGTAAAAACAATAATTTGTAGTTTTAAAGGAAATTATGTGCTGGACTATTTCTTGGTACAACAACATCCTGTAGTCTCAGCTCATTGCCTCTCAGTATCACAGTGATGACAGGATGGATTTTATTACTTTTGGACAGAGCCAGGCTAGGTGTTCCCCCTGTTTCCAAGTTGTATGCTAAGCTAAGACAAACATTTTCTGGTTCTAGCTTCATATTTAAATATATTTAAACTAACTCTTGGCAAGAAAGCAAGTAAGTGTATTTCCTAAAATGTATTATGCCATGTGAACAAATTTGTTACGTGGTCACTTTTTCAAATGACTAATACCTTAGTGTGGCAGTAAAATATATTATCACAGCAGACAGCAAAAACATGTTTATTTTCTCCTCATCGTACGTTCATGTATGCCATTCAGAAAGGTCCCATTTACCCAAACAACAAAAAGTGACATTCTGCTATTGTATAGGCGTGACAGCTATAAAATCCTGTTCAATCCAACCTTAGAAAAGTGTGTTTCACACCCTAACAAAGAATGGTCACGCTTCCAAAGATCCACAGGAATTGGATTTCATGGGTGAGATAAAGAGGAGTGCATTTGGCTGTGAGGTTCGCTCTGGGGGCTTAGCACTTCTTGTTAAGGATACATCCAGAGGCAGGGAGTATTTTGAAGTTAGAGACAGGCGTTGAGAAGGTCAGAACGAGTATAGATAAGAAAACTGTAGAGCTGTTTCATTGATGTTTGTATTTTTTTTCTTTCTTTTGCCTTTGGAAATGATGTAATAAACACTAAATATTCAGAAAATAAATAAATAATTGTTAAAATGTGTTATTCTGCATGATACCAAAAGTACTTGCTATACTTGATATAAAATAGAGGAATCATACAGAATCATTTGTGGCTCTTATGTTGTGTTTCTGTTGTTTTCCACTCCTGTGTGAATGTGTATAATCATTTTAATATATAATCTAAAAACATTGAGCGTAGCTAGAATTATTCAAGAGGATTCAGTCTGTAAACGTATAATTTAGTCACTAGCTACTGTCGAGCGTATCCTGAATTGCTATAAAATGTTTTTTAAATTGTGGTGCTCATTGTATTAGATTAGGTGTGACTTTTCTTTTGGCTGAAGTTATGATAAATAGCCCGGCCGTGCAGATGTCTGTGTGAGTGCTGGTTGCTGCAGCCTGTTGGCTCATCCCTCTGTGCTGTATTGATTTTCACGCCACCCAGATAGAGTTTCTGCCATAGTAACATATTACATCTGTGCTGATCAGGACAACTTGTCTGGGAAGCACATGCACAAGCAGATGTAGAGCAGGCAGCAGTAATGCTCCACAGACTCTGCAGACTGAAACTGCAATGATCAACTGCTAGATCAGCCCTGTCTCCTAGAAATTATATTCATATACTAATTTGTAAATATATTTTGTAAGAGATGTAATGCTGCTTCAATAACTTTTATCAACATAATGAGAAAATGTTGTTAATGAACATATCTGCAAAGTTACATAATGTGCAAAATGTTCACTGACAACATATTTTGTTCGCCTGTAGCAACTACAATAATTTAAAAAACGTTTTTATGGTTTTGTTAATGCAGTCACAGCAATTCAGGTTAGGAAACTGTCTCAGGTGTCAAAAATAAAGAAAATTAAAAAAAAAAAAACTTGCCAGGAAAACATAATCCAAGCAGCAATTGGGTTTCCATACAAAGTGTCTTTAGAAAAACAAATTAGTAGTGTATACAGGGTTGACAGGGTTGATTAGGGGTGTGAATTCCTTTATTAACAGAAATTAGATTAGATTAGATTCAGTTTGTTAAATTAGTAATTCAGGTGAAGAGTGATTATTGAGTTTATTTCTCAATTTAATATAATTAGATTTTCAAAACCATTTTTGATTTCAGTAACTGAATGAAATAAACCTTTGCAATAATATGAAACTTTTTAATCTCCTGCGAAATGGAAAATAGACATCAGAGTTATATTTTACATGTTTTAAAGTAAGACTTAATGAGAATGAGAAGAATTTATGTTACAGTATTTCACTAAAATTACTTCAGGAAATAAATAACGCCACACACTGGGGACTTCAGACTGTTTCTAATAAACAGTGTTGTCACACTGAAAGACTAAAGATCTTCACATCAAATCTGTCCTGAGTAAAAAACAAACAAAAGTATTTTTCAGCAGTATAGTAGCGACCATAATATTAAATACTGGCATTGGCAGCAGTAGCAGTAGGACTAGTGTCAGTCCCAGTTTCAGGTTTTCTGTCCTGACAGACAGGAGAGTAGTTTTGAGTCTGTTTGATTATTGTGATTAAGATTGTTTGTTGCTAAAGCTGGAGCATTATGTCTTTACAGAAGTGCTAGAAAGTGTCTCCTGCTTTTTCAGGGCTTAACTCCTAACTAGACCAGAGCACTAAAGAGTGACTTAATACAGCTTCAGGGATTTAGCTGCTTCAAAATTAGCAATATAACATAGAAATCAAACGGCACCATCACTCAGAAGCACAGAAATGTGTATTATCTCTTTTGTCATGGAAATGAAAACTCAGAAGAGTGGTGGATTGTTCTTCTCTTTTCAAATTATTTGTGTCTTGCCATCAAATCATCCATATTGTAAAACAGATAAATCCTTGTGACCTTTAAATCCCAAATATCTTTGTTGCAGTGTTTACACCCTGAACTGTCTTGGCAGGGTCAGCTGGGATCTGGGCTGGTGGGGAACTGGAAGGGTTAGACGATAACATACAACTCAGCTTTTAAATGTTGAAGGACGACAAAAGAAGAATATGAAATATGAGATGGGGTGTATTTTCAATAGGAAGCACTGAAATAATCAGTCAAATGGGGCAATAACAGAGCAGGCGAAGGAAGACTTCAGATAGTAGGCTTTAAATGAATTTTAAATCAACATGGGATTTTCTATTTCATTTTATTTATTCCTTATTTATCTGCTGTATGGGGCATTTAGGTGACTGGCACTCAGTTATATTATCAAATACAGAGGTCATTTAAAACAGCAAAAGTCACCAATAAATTTCCACTGGTGCATGACAAATGCATTTGTCCCATCTCCCAACCCTGAGAACTGGGTCTGCAGTGGGGGTTTTGGTGGCTCAGCTCTGGGCTCCACATGCTGCAGTAATCCAGAGAGGGTTAGGATAAAGCCTGGCTTCGCCTCACTCTCTGCCTCCTCCCAGATCAGATGAGATTAGGAAAGAGCTAAGGAGCTCTGGGGGAAGGCAAGGCTGAGAAACACTGAGGCTGAGGAGGGACACGGCAAGGCAGGTGGGCACTCCTGCAGGAGGAGGAAACTGGAGAGCAGAGGCGAGTTCCCTCAAGACTGCAGGGTTAAATATGTTGGTGCACATGAGGGAGTACTGCTGTGGGGGAGAGTTTGGAGACAGCTAGAAAAGGTGCGTAATGAAGGAGATGCACTGGACTGAATTATCCTGGTTTTTCTCAGCCACTTGTGTCCGTCTTGGCGTGTTTGGTCTAGATCCAGTGTTAACATTTTAATTTCAAAAACAAAAGATGAAAAGTACTTTGGAAAAGACTGCGTGAGACAAAAGAGATATTTGGATTCCAACAAACACAGTTGGCATTGATTGTGGGTGGGAATCCAGTGAGGGATGAAAGTCCTGCTGGTTGGTCAGTAAACCTTGGTGTGACACTCGTTGCTGTCAGGTGAAGACGCAGCTGTGACAGAGGACAGTGGAATTAGCAGTGACAAAGACATCTGTGCATGGGAATGTACAGTAACCAGACTGAGAAGAAAAATGGCAAATAAAGAATGAAAGCAGAGCCTGAAGACTTTTTGCAAGAATGATCCATCAGGTGCCACCAGACTGACACAGATTATAATCTGTAGCACTGTAATCTTTAGTAAATATTGTAGCCATTCAAAAATTTGATTAAAATGAATGTATTGTGTCTAGCAAACTGTGTAGACGTTGAGTTTCTTGATACTATCTTGTGTCTTGTAAAAAGCCTGGGTTTGAAAACTTAGATGCATGAATCTATACTCATTTGTTAAGTGATGCTCTTATGAACATGCACTATATGATTTGTGCAAATATTGGCATTGTTCATGCTGTGGGGGGATTAAACTGATTCTGTCTCTGTCTTGCTCTTTCTCAGCAAACCATGCCAAGCTGATACTGGACTAACAGAGCTGACAGTGGGACTGTATGTGAGGATCGTCTGTTGAACCCTGAACTACCTGGAGTCTACTGATATTCTTCTTCGGCTTTTATTGGAAGGTATTTTAGCAATGGGGAGGAAGAAGATCCAGATCACCCGGATCGTGGATGAGAGGAACCGACAGGTCAGTGTCCTCTTCTTTTGTCCTCTTCTGTTACATTTTATAATTTTGCACAAAAACCTGTGGGACTGACACTACTCCTCAGTCTTCTGTATCACAACAGACATCCATACAAAAACACACAGTGTATTTCTGCTGTGGAAAACAACATCTAGCAGCAGTTTTGGAAGTTTTTGATATTATATTTAGTTTTCATGACATCCTGATGCGTTGATGTGTGTCCTCTGAATCGTGCTAGAAGCCCACTCTAAAGTGAGAGATTCACTCTGTTCATCCAAAAGGAACAACAAGGACAGTTGGAGGCAATATTTTAAAAGTAGCCCTGTACATTTTTCAATAGAAAGATCAAATATTATATGGATGTGATGTGTAAGTATTGACAGGTTCAGGAAGACTTTGCGAAGGGATCCCTCAAGGACTCTTCTGCAGATCCCCTATAGTTTCGATGTAAAGACCTCTTAAAGATTCTTGTTAGCTGTGTTACTTTCTGAGAGTGCAGTGGTCACAGCTGGTGGCGAGGGCAGTAATTTGGGGTTAGCTGGGTCCAAACGGCACCCTGTCATTAGCAGGGTGGGTCAGCGTTAGGGACACACAGTGGCCTTCTCTCCTCACAGTCTCCTTGCTCAGCCACACTGCTGCCCACTGGAATCCCTCTCTGTCTGTCTCCTCTATATATATCACCTTCAGCAGCACAACAAATACCAGCCTGTCTGGAAGGAAAGCGCAGGCTCTGGAAATAGGGATGTGGCTGGAAAGTAAATATCTGGGATGATGTTTATATTTGATGTTTGGTTGTCTTGGCTGGAGCATTTTTAGATAGACACTGCTTTAGCTGTTGGGTGTGCACTATCACTGGAGCCTGCTGTATATTTAGTTTCTTGCACTCTATTTTGGGAAGTTGGCTTGTTCTCGTTTTATCTGTCAAGTGCATCAAGTGTTTTTAGCAGTTTTTCCTCTTTTCTTGAAGTATCACACTATTACACACTCTGCAGATTATATGGTGGCGACATGACTGTAGTAGAAAGATGCACCAGCGATACACCATCGACCAGCACACACATATTCTAAAAGAGGAACAAGGTAGTTCTTCTTTATCTCTTTTCACCAAAATATATTTGCAAGTCACGCCCGAGAAATAATGAATATAATTAAAAACTTTGTTAAAGAGGAAACTGACTTTTCCGCCAACAAAAGTTAACTGTTCTTGGAACCATAGTGAGAACTGTAGCGTCAATTTTACCACTATCCTCTAATCTAGTTACTGTAATGAGATGCAACATTTATTCAGTGAGACCTGTTCCAAAATGTTTCTGGCATTAGTGCAAATGTTCAGCTTGGTTGAATGTGAACTTGGTTCTGGCCTCTGGTTCCTAACTGGAACATGTGATGTTTCAGGAGCTCCAACATCTTAGACCCTTCAAAAACAAATCAAACCGTCCTGGAGACAAATGACATCATATCATCCCCATTGGGAAAATGTTGAAATATCTTAAGAAGACTATAGTTTTATGGCCAAAAAGGATAATAAATCACTTATTAACGGGATAGCGTTCTCTCCCTGGCTTTCTGTGGTAGAGAATATATATAAAGCCACAGTGCTCTCATGCATATAATGGTACTTGCAACAGTTCCCTGGATAAAAGCCTCTGAGTGGGGATGGAGGGCGGCTGTAAGATACTGGGTTCCACACATTAAAATGCTTTGGCTTACATAGCCTACGCTTTACACCGTGCATATGTCAGTTATCTGACATATAGGCCGACAATGATTAGGAAAGGAAAGGCAAATTTATTTGTATGGCACATTATCATACACAGAGGTCATTCAGTGTGCTTTACAGAAAATAAAAAAAGCTTAAAAATAGAAATAAAAAGCATAATAAGAAAACTGTATAAAACACAGATTATAAAATAGATAATATTTAATTAAAGTGCAAGATTAAAAGATTAAGTTAGCAGTGGAGAAAAGAGCAATTTTTAGCTTCTTTTTAATGCCAGTAACAGTTTGGGCAGATTTGATCTCCATTGGGAGCTGGGTCCAGCAGTGGGCAACATAGTGGTTGAAAGCCATTTCACCCTGTTTAGTTTTAACTCCAGCTCCTGCAGATCTCATAGACCTGTTAGGCTTATGTACATTGAATATTTCACAAATATATTTAGGGGCCCAGACTATGACTTGTAGACAATAAGTAAAACTTTGAAATCAATTCTCTATCTGACTGAAAGCCAGTGCCAAGACCTGAGAACTGGTGTGATTGCTCTTTTTTCTTAGTTTTAGTTAAAACCCTAGCAGCAGCATTGATGGAAGCATCTCATGTCCTTCTTTGCAAGGACATCGATGCTCAGACATTACAGACTGAGGAGACATTTCTGTGACCAGTGAATAACCAGTGATGGTGAGGAGGTGCCAGGAGAGCCTATGGAGGAGCTTGAATGTTCATTTCAGGAGCCTGTAAGAGCAAGAGAAGCAGAAAGCTACAAGAGAGGAGTGGCTGATTTCTACTGAACGGATAAGATGTGTGAAATGCACACATACTTGCTTGACACACCACTCTGCCAGTCTGATTAGGAGGTACCTGCTCTTCCCAACCTCTCTTCCAAGTTATGTTTATAGAATAATTTATACTTCTCCTCAGTGAATTACATTTGGCAAAACACTAACTCAAAACCTTGGTTGAAACTGAAACTGGTAAAACTTTTTGATGATCAAATGTGGATTATATTGTGTATCTTCTTAGAATGCAAATGACTGTGCCCTGCTTCATGGTGTCCATGTTTTTGTTGAACCTGACTGTTTTCTGGGTGCAGTTGTTGCTTATGTTTTGAAAAAATTAAGACTCTGACCCTCATCACCTACAACTGTTATTGTGCTTTTGAGCAAGCCTGAACTACCAGCTGCTTCAGAAAAAACTGCCCTGTGACCTGCAGAGCTGTGAACATTTGCAAACGTGAGAACATGAATTGGGCAGGGGGGGACCGCATGAAATACACCTGTTACTCAACACTTCTAGAAATCTTGGCGGTGTGAGACAACGTGAGAGTCAGAAGGAAGTTTATGAAGATGATATGAGTCAGGATCCCAGAAGCTGGAGGGAAGATGCATTCAGGTGACTCACTGCAGGGAGTTAGCTACACACCAAAAAAGGGATGACAGCGTGATCGATGAGTGACCTGTGGGTTGTATGTGGGTTTGATATGAGCTGTAAATGGTCCACTCCGAACAATGCATTTCAGATAAAATGTAGAGGTGCATGTCATGGTTTAGGGGAACATGGTTGCTTCATTTTAGATATCACAGTACAATATAATACTGTCTGCTTGGAGGTTTGCTTTATATTGGGAGGGTTCAGTCACATTATTATGAATTTACAAGGAATATGATGACTGTGAGGTAACACCTAAGGATGAACACCTTAATAGTACTCATTAAGGGAGGGAGGGGAAACATTACTGAGTTGCTTTACCCACCCACATTTCCCATCCATTCAATCAGTGGCATTCCATTGGAAACAAATTTCCAGGATATTGCCACCCTCCTGGGGGAGTTCAGTTTCAGAACCCATATTCTTGAGCCACCTCTTCCCTCCTCATTCCTCTCCCTCTCTTGGTGACACAGACACATTTTAAATATCTTTTCTCAGTTCATCCATTGGCTAATTATCAGTTGTGAT